>NC_044395.1:92918618-93066118 GCF_006542625.1 Nomascus leucogenys | reverse complement strand
CCACCTTGGCCTCCCAAAGTGCTGAGATTACAGGCGTGGGCCACTGTGCCTGGCCTGCTTTCTTTTTAATGTATTAATTACTAATTCAACCCCAGACTTCTCTCAGTTACGTAAAACTTTTATTAGTAACTTAAAAACAGTTGATAATCTATTAATATCACTGTGTTGAGGAAGTTGCCGCCAGAGCCTATTAAATCACTTTAATCTGGACTGGTTGCTGTCTGTCTTCGTACAGGTGTCCTCTTGCTGTCCTCCTTCGCCATGCTAGGGTTCCTTTCCTCTCTTTCTTGCATAGGATTGCTATAGAATAAATGTTTGTGTCTCCCCCAAATTCATACGTTGAAACCTAATCCCCAGTGTGGTAGTATTTGGTGGGGCCTTTGGGAGGTGATTAGGTCATGAAGGCAGAGTCCTCTTGAATGGGATTAGCACCCTTATGAAAAGACCCCAGGAAAAAGAAAATAAAATAAAAAGGCCTCAGAGAGTTTCCTCACCCCTTCCACCATGTGAAGACACAGGAAGCAGGACCTCACCAGACAATGAATCTGCTAGCACTTTGATCTAGGACTCTCCAGCTTCCAGAACTGTGAGAAATAAATTTCTGTTATTTATAAGCCACCCAGTCTGATATTTTGTTATAGTCATCTGAACAGATTAAGACAAGGATCCCCTGTTTCCTGGATCCCACGCCTTTCTCTTCCTTAGAAAAATCCTTAAGGAGCTTCCTGAGAAAGGGTGCATAGAAAGTAAATTGTTTTAGATACTGCATATCTGAAAATATCTTCTATCTTCACTGTTAACATGGCTGTTAAAATTCCAATCTGGTAATCATTTTCCCTTTAAACTGAGGGCTTAGTTTCTTTATTCTAGCTTCCATTATGGATATTGAAAATTCCAGTGTAATTCTTGATCTCTTTTATGATTTTTTTTCCTTTCTGGTTTTATGGGTTTTTTTTTTCCTTTTCATTTCCTCTAGTGTTCTGTTATCACCAATGATGTGTCTTGGTGCTGGCACTTGATGGGCTCTTTTAATATGCGAAGTTATATTTTTTAATTCTGGGAAAATTGATTTAGAAACTTTTTGATGATTTCTTCTCCAATTTCTTTGTTCACTTTTTCTGGGACTTTAAGGGTACAGTTATTGGGACTTCCGGATTAATCCTCTAATTTTCTAATCTTTGTTTCTTCGATTTTCTGTTTCTTTGGCTTTTTGCTTCTTTTTGCAAGACTTCTTTAACTTTGTCTTCTAATCCTTTTATTGGATTTTTCATTTCCACTATCTTAATTTTTATAAGAACTCTTTCTGTGAAGCATCTTTTTTTCATCAATGTAATATACACTCTTATCTCTTCATAAGAAAGTTGATGCTGTACTGAACACTATGGATAAGAAAATAATTTTTAAAAGAATGTTAGTAATATTTCTTTTGAAAGAGTTTCCTTTGCTTAATGTTTGCTTCCTCTGAATTGGTTTTTAAAATTTCAGTTTGTTTTAATCTTTGTCTTTTAAATTAGACACTTTCCCTTAAAAGTCTATTGGTTTTTCACTCTTTGCTCTGTATTTAAGAATGGGGCACCAGAAAGTGAATTGGAGGTTATGTATGCATGGATATAGCCTATTGACTATGGTCTTCATCTTAGGGTTACCTGACTAGAACATTTTGTGAGGAAACTCCTGTTATCATATTATTTGTGTCTTTTCTCTTAGCCTGGTCAAATTCCCTAGAACAGTGGTCTCCAACTTTTTGGCACCAGGGACTGGTTTTGTGGAAGACAATTTTTCCACAGACTGGGGCTGGGGGAGGATGGTTTCAGGATGATTCAGGCACATTACAACTTATTGTGCACTTTATTTCTATTATTTTTACATTGTGATATGTAATGACATAATTATACAACTCACCATAATGTAGAGTCAGTGGGAACCCTGAACTTGTTTTCCTGCAAGTATGCCGTCCCATCTGGGGGTGATGGGAGACAGTGACAGATCATCATGCATTAGATTCTCATAAGGAGCATGCAACCTAGATCCCTCTCATACACAGTTCACAACAGGGTTTGCACTCCTTTGAGAATCTAATGCTGCCCCTAATCTGATAGGAGGCAGCTCAGGTGGAAATGCGAACAATGGGGAGTGGCTGTAAATACAGATGAAGCTTCACTTGCTCTCGTGCCATGGCTCATCTCCTGCTGCGTGGCCTGGGGTGTTCTTAACAGGCCACAGACCAGTATCAGTTTGTGGCCTGGGGGTTGGGGACTCCTGCCTTAGAAAACACACACTTCTTTCCAATCTGCTGCCTCAAGAGCTATCTGGCTGTTAGCAGCTGTTGGAGCTGTGGAGAAGGAAAACTGGTGGGTATCTCAACATTTAATATACACATTTTTCCATATAGTAGCCACCCCTGACCCTGTCTCAACTGCACCTGGTATCCCAATAAACCCATTCCAGAGGCTCAGTTTTGTCATCATCAGAACAACTTCCAATCTTCTGCCCAGGTCAGAGAGGGTTCTGCCTAACTAGAAAGAGAGAGGGAATCTGTAGGTCTTCTTAAACATACTTTCAAGTAATCATCCTATTTTTGGCTTCACCTTTACCTTCACCTTTAGAGGTACCTGGTATCAGCAGACTCTGTTGGCAGCGGAGGGGAGAAAGAGGACAGAGTGATGTAAATCAAATTGCTTCTCAGTTTTCCTAGCTTTCTCAGGTGTGATAAATATTTCTACTTTTTTATCTGTCTGCCAAAAAACAGAGTTTTATTGTTTTTGTCTTAGATACCATTCTGTTTGTTCTAAGGCTTATGCCTTAAGTCACCCACTGTCATTTTAGTGGAGTGGAACTAAATACCTCTGTTCAATCCACTATCTTTAATTAGAAGACTCTGAGTCCTGTTTTTATTATTATTGATGTTTCTAACAAAGTGTTAACATAAATATTTTCTGTTATAAACTCCACAAACACTTTTTCTTTTGAGATAGGGTCTCACTGTGTTGCCCAGGCTGGAATGCAGTGGCATGATCTTGGCTCACTGCAACTTCTGCCTTCTGGGCTCAAGCAATCCTCCTACCTCAGCCTCCGGAGTAGCTGGGACTACAGGCATGCACCACCACACCTGGGTAACTTCTTAAACTTTTTGTAGAGATAGGGTCTTGCCATGTTGCCCAGGCTGAGCACAAACTTTTGAGAGGCATTATAATGTAGTGGTTAAGAGTACAACCCTGAAACCAGATTGCTGGGTTCATGTCCTGGTTCCACCTTCCTGTATATCCTTGGGCAAGTTACTTAATCTCTCTATGCCTTAGCTTTCTCATTTAGAAATGAAAATGGTAACAGTAAACATCTCATAAAGTTGTTTGGAGAACTAAATATGAAGTGTTAGAAGACAGTTTTGCACGTATTAAGTGCTCAACAAACATTAGCCATTATTAAGTGGCTACATATATTCAATTAGATAGTGATAACTTAATTGGCTATTTTTCTATTACTGAACATTTAGGTTGTTTCCAACTTTTCCTTCTTGTTTTTTATTAGTAAATATTTAGTTGTAAACATCTGTTAACAGAAAACTTTTTCTGCATTTAGGATTTTTTTCTTTTGAATAGATTCTTAGAAGTTGAGTCAGCATAGAATAGTTTATGACTTTTTAGACATTCTAAATTGTTTTTTGAAAGGATTGCTTCCATTTATGTTTCTACCAGAACTATTTGAATGCCTCTTTTACAATTTTTTTTCTTTTTACTAGCACAGTACTCTTATTTTTAAAAAACCTTTGCTAATTTTATAGGTAAATATGTCATTTTATTTATTTATTATTATTATTATTTTTTGAGACAGAGCCTTCCTATGTTGCCCAGGCTGGAGTGCAGTGGTGCAATCTTGGCTCACTGCAACCTCTGCCTCCCGGGTTCGAGTGATTCTCATGCCTCAGCCTCCCTTGTAGCTGGGATTACAGGCATGTGCTATCATACCTGGCTAATTTTTGTATTTTTGGTAGAGACAGGGTTTCGCCATGTTGACCAGGCTCGTTTCGAACTCCTGGCCTCAAGTGATCTGCATGCCTTGGCCTCCCAAAGTGCTGAGGTTACAGGCCTGAGTCACCGCACCTGACCTCGTATTATTTTAACATATACTTTTTTTAGATTACCATTGAGGTGTTCACTTTTAATCCAAAGAAAAAAGTGATTATTTTTATTTTGTATTTTAGCTCATTTAGAGATGTATGGTAAGCTGTTATGGAAAGCTCTTGTTTATTAACCTGCATACCTTCTTCTCCTTTCCTGACAACAGTACCTCACATTTCCTTAAGTAGTCCTCCTCACTTTCTCAGGCATGTGATATTTTTGAGATTAACCTGAATTGACCTCACTTCTAGCTCCAAAGATTACTTTTGTTGAGCTGTGCGTCCGTCATTCTCCTAAGCTTAGTAATTGGTTCAGGAATGGGAAGGTAATCCAAGTAGGCCTAAATGGGAACTTTAGGACTCTTGTCAGGACACAAACTCTCTTTTTCTTGCTGGAAGAAGGAACAAGGAAGTATTTAGCCCCAGTAGCTGCCTATAGCCTTCTGGCATTATGAATTGACAGCCTACTAAGAATGTAGCCAATATTGAGGTGGCATAGGCAAACATTAAAACATAACAATCCAGGTGCTGGTCACATTGCTGGCCTGAAGTCAAACTTAATTTTAGACTTTTTAGTCAAATAAGCCAATACATTTACTTTTTGTCTTAAAGCCAGCCTAAGTTGTGTTTTCTATATTTGGAACTGAAAGTACCCTACTCACTGAATTAGCAGAAATGGTTAGAAAAGTGCTTCCTCCTTTTTTTTTTTTTTTGCCCCACATGAAGGCATAATTGGAAAATGATAACATAGTATTTGTATAGTGCAGAGAGGCAAGTGGACAAAACTACTCTTCACAGGTTGCAACCAGCCCTAGGTGTTTTGGTCTTCCCAGGCTGTGCCTAGCAATTTGCAGTACTGAGAGACTCAGTGACTGTTAATATCTGTAACATATTCATGGAACATGAATACTTGTAATGTATTCATGGAACATTGTCCTAGCACATCAGTTGGAACACTGGCCTAGAGATTATTTACTTAAGACCATAGGATTCATTACCATATGCTTTGCTTATTTGCTCCTTCCATAACACTCATAACTCCAGTTATACATTTTTAAAGTTTACCAAATGGAGAAATATTTAATCTTCTTAATTGCTTGTCCTGGTTCATATTTTGGGAATATTTGCACATTTTTAGGTATTTAGCACCAATTTTCTCTGATTTTATTTTATTTTTTTATTTTTTATTTTTTTTGAGAGGAAGTCTCGCTCTTGTCCCCCAGGCTGGAGTGCAATGGCATGATCTCAGCTCACTGCAAGGTTCAAGCAATTCTCCTGCCTCAGCCTCCTAAGTAGCTGGGATTACAGGCGCCTGCCACCATGTCTGGCTCATTTTTGTATTTTTAGTAGAGTCGGGGTTTCACCATGTTGGCCAGGCTAGTCACAACTCCTGACCTCAGGTGATCTGCCTGCCTCAGCCTCCCAAAGTGCTGGGATTACAGTCCTAAGCCACCACTCCTGGCCTTCTCTGATTCTTAATACAAAAGATTACAACTGGCCTCAAGTTTCTCAGTTCCATTGTTAAGGCCAGGTTACAGTGCTCACAGTTTTGCCTAGTTCTTTAACTCAGCATTTGATAAATTAAACAAGAAAACGAAAGAAATATTTTTCTAGACAAGATTTAAATTTCCAGTACATATTTTAAAAACATCCAGTGACCAAATGAGCATTTGCACGCTCATGTTAATGTGTTTCAGTGATTATCACACTTTAGTAATTTGTTAAAACACAGGATTGCTGGGCCTTACCCCCATTTTCTGACTCAGTAGATCTGAGAAAGGTTTGAGAATGTGCATTTCTAACAAGGTCTTAAGTGTTGCTGATATTGTTGGTCCAGGAACTGCACTTTGAAAAACACTTATTTATTTCATAATAATATGAAATGTTTTTGTTGTTGTTTTAACATGTTTTTATTATTAAGCAGATAAGTAATATGGTTTTCTGCTCTCAACATAAAGAGATACTATTCCGAGATTCCAAAGATATTTGGCAAATGATTTTGAATGTAGAGTGTTTAAGATAAATAGTGTATGTATAGCAAGAAACACATACCAAGTCACATAACAAATGCACTTTAAAGTGTATTTCTGATAAATGAGTAACATTTTGGCATTGACTTCCCATAGAAAATAGAAGGAACAGTTTGATGAAAATAATTTAGCCTTCTTTATTAATAAAAATCACAAATACAAATGTAGCAAACTTATTAAATCACCACCTTAAATCTCTTTTGTAATATGTTGGAATATGAGTAATAGATAAGATCTATTCAAAGAAATAAACCTTTCTTGTAAAATATTAGTAATGTTTAAAATATTATTATTATAAGAATAATAACTTCTAAAAAGTCTCAATAGCATAGCAAGTGAAATCTGACGTAGTTGTAGATTTTTCTTGTATTTTCTTCAGAATTATTTATTAATTTACCCTGTTAGGGTTGTTAATCCAGCTAAAAATCTATTGTAAGCCTTCAACAGTGCTGATCTTTTAAAATATGAGCCTGTATTTTTGCATTAAACTTAACATTTATTGTCAGATTAGGAAACAGTTTTAGAAAAACTGGTTTTTATTTCTTCAAGGTTACACAGTGATGACTGGATGTGGTGGCTCACATCTATAATCCCAGCACTTTGGGAGGCTGAGCTGGGCAGATCACTTGAGGTCAGGAGTTCAAGACTGGCATGGCCAACATGGCAAAACCCCATCTTTACTAAAAACACAAAAATTAGCCGGGTGTGGTGGCACATGCCTATGTCCCAGCTACTTGGGAGGCTGAGGCAGGAGAATCACTTGAACACAGGAGGTGGAGGTTGCAGTGAGCTGAGATCGCACCACTGCACTCCAGCCTGGGTGACAGAGGAAGACTCCGTCTCAAAAAAAAAAAAAAGGAAAAAAAAAAAGGTTACATACAGAAAGTAGTCAAGTTTTTTCTCAAGTCTAAGACTTCTAACTTTAAGTTCAATTTTATATATATATATATTTTTACCATACTCTGTAGGAAGAGATACTCTATAAACCTCAGAGAAGCAATTTGAGGATCAAAGGAAAAATATAAGGGAAATTGCTTTGTTAGGTAAGGGGTTGTATATATACATATGTATGTATATATATATATGCTGTGGAGTTGGGGGAATGAATGAAAGAAGAGTAAAACAGTTCTTGCCTTTCGGAAACATCCCATTGGAGAGGCATATTGAACATACAAGGAATTGGAGAATTCTTGCTAAACTCTAGTGTTGAATTTAAGCACACAACATGGATTTAGAAAATGGAAGGGTTATTGTGGTTTAGAATAGCGAGGGAAGGGTTCCTGGAGAAAAGAGGCCTTGAAATGGGCATAAAAGATGGATAGATAAGTGGAGTGCGTAAAAAATTATTCTAGGTACAGAGGTGAAAATGAGCACGGATTAGTAGGAGACAGTAAGGAAACTGTAATAGAGGAAGTCTTTTGGGGGCAGAAGATTAAAGTTGAAAAGGGGGATGAAACTAGAAAGTGGGGAACCCTGAAATATTAGGCACAGGAATTTGGGCTTGATTTGTATACAAAAAGAACTCTCTTGAGTTTGGAAATTGATGAGGTTTAGGTGATGTTTTGCAAAATAATTCTGGAGAAAATATGCACAATAGATTGAAGTGGGAGAGAAGATTAAATAAAGGGATAACAGGAAAAGGTGATTTTAATTCATGTCTAAGATAATGAGGGTCTGACTAGATTGATAGCAGTAGAAGTAGTGATGCAGAATGAATCTAAGAGCAAATTAGAAGGAAGAACAAACAGATCCATTTAGAGATTAGATTTAGGGGATGAAGGAGAAAGTGAAAGTGACAATGTAGTTGACAGAGAAAGTGAGCAAGAGGTGGAGAAGCAGAGAGAGAGGAAAGATGTCAAAGATTTTGTGAATGTTCATTGGAGATTAAAATAGAATACATGATACTACTGATCACAATGAAATTAAAAAGATTTGAGAGAGAAGAAAAAGTACAAATTTTCATTTGTTAAATCTGATGGGAAAAAATGCAAGTGAGTACTTTAGAAATTGCTGAAGATGAATTGGGAATCTGTCACATGGCAGTTGTGTGATAGAACTTTGGAGCTGGAAGTAAATTAAGAGATAAAATAAGAAAGTAGGTACAAAAAGGTCAAAGCATGTGAAAACATAGCTACCTATTAACAGATTTGTTAATATTAAAGGATTCCCAATCTGTTGCTCTTTGAATGAAGCAGAGGTCACTAACTAAATACCCTCAGGGACTAGGTGAGATAAATTTATTTAATATTCAACTAATATTTATTTAATCTCATGTATTATGCTATATCTGGTCATGTCCTAGATGCTGAAGACACAGTATGGCCAAAGTAGAAGAGATTTTGACCTCACAAAGTTAGTATTTTAAAGGAGGAGATGTAATAAATAAAATTAACACATAATCAACATAATTTAAGATAATTTAGGATAATGGTAAGTGCTCTGGAGAAAATAAAACAGGATAGATAATATGTTAAAGAGTGATTAGGTGTGGTGCTTACTGAAGAAGTAACATTTGACCTGAGACTGCAGAAACATAAAGGAAATTCTGTATAAAGATGTGGATATAGAGCATTCCAGACAGAAGGAACAGCAAGCCTATAGGCCTTAAAGCTGGAATGAATTTGGTATATTTTTGAACTGAAAGATTTATTCAGTGTCTATTGTGTGCCAAATATTTTGCTAGGCTCTGGGGGATACAACAGTGGCTAAAGTGGCAACACTGGCTCCCAAAGCTGAGTGGCAAATAAATCATCTACATTTGATGCACCATCTGGTAGCCAGTTCTATTGGGAAATTGATGTATTTAATGTAAATGATAAACTATATAAACATAAAATTTTTAAAATGCTATCTTTTCCTCATATTTTTTATCAGAGAATATTTAAGGCCTAGATAGATACCACTTTTTCCATAACACTCTCCTTAAAACCTTCCTGTGGACAGAATTAATTGCTTTGTCATTTGTATTTTTATGGATACTTTGTACATGTTTCTGTTCTAGTGCTTATCACACTGTTGGTTTCCATGTCTGTCTCTCCAGCCAGATTGTGAACTCTATCCTGAAAAACTTGCATTGTGCTGTACATATGCTAGGAAGCTAATCAATGTTTCTTTAATCAACTGCTCTATGAAATTATAAGAAATAATAAATCATTGTTTTACATAATTAAGTTGGGAATTATTTGTTATACAGCCATAGATTCAATGTTTTTAGTTTTAATTTTTTAAATTCTGCTGTCCACATTATTTCTTTTCTCCAAATTCCTTTTCTTATATTTGCTTTTCATCTCTTCCATGGTTTTCTGAAATGCCATCATGTATTTTTTGAGGACCAATGTTATTCAAGGTGTTCTATGCACTAGAGTTTATATAATTAAATAGGAGGTGAATTTTGAAATCCTTTTTAGAACTTTAAATTAAACATGATAGATTGACCACATCCATTTATTTTTCTCACATTCATTAAAATGCATAAAAAGGGTTTTAACTCACAGAGACGAGAGAATAGACAATGATTTAACAGAATCTGTCAGAAAGCAAATAGAGGAGCATTGTGACTGACTTAAAAGTTCAGAAGTTTGCTTAGCACTTGGAAACAACAGGTACTTTGTAAGGCAGGAATAAGACTTGGGAATAAAAAGGGAGACTTGTTGAAAATATATCTATAGAGTACTTGAAGCTTTCCAGGTCTCTTTCCCTGCAGAAGATGAGAAGTTTGTGTGCTGGTAAAATGGATCCATGGCAATTCTAGTTAGGAGTACACCAGATAAAGCGGGGGAAAGGGATGAGGCATGGGGCTGAAAATGAAAATTAAGTAAAAATCTACTCATTGAACTGTGGAATCTTTACCTTCTACTGTCATCTTCTATCTGAAGGCATACTGCCAGATAAAACCCCCTACCCTCTTCTCTTAAACTTCAGGACAAGAAAATGGAGAGTTCTCTGGGGAAAATGAAACACCTGAGAGAAAACATGTCTACATATTGACATTAGGGAGGTGAACCCCTAATGAAAAATCTGTTTTGTTACCTGATCACCCAGTAGTGAAACCTATCAATCAATAAGCCCTCCCTCAGTGCTTCTATTCAGTTTTTTTTTTTTTTTTTGAGACAGCATCTTGCTCCGTTACCCAGGCTGGAGGGCAGCAATGCGATCATAGCTCACTGTTACCTCGAACTCTTGGGCTCAAGTAATTCTCCAACCTCAGCCTCCCAAGTAGCTGGGATATGTGTGCCACCATGCCTGACTTCGTGTGTGTGTGAAGATGGGGGTCTCACTGTATTTCCCAGGCTGGTCTTGAACTCCTGGATTCAAGTGATCCTCCTGCCTCAACCTTCCAAAGTTCTGAGATCACAGGTGTGAGCCACCACTCCTGGCCCTATTCAATTTTTAATGTATCATTCCACTTTTTAAAAATAGCTTTTTCATTGAGATGTAGTTTCCATACCATATGGTTGACTCATTCAAAGTGTGCTATTCAATAATTTTTAGTATATTTGCAGTTGTTTATCCATCACCACAATCAATTTTAGAACATTTTAATACCTCAAAAAGAAACCCCATACTTGTTAGCAGTCATTCACTATTCCCCTGCAATCCTGCTTCAACCCCCCAACCTAAGCAAACACAGATCTACTTTACGTCCTGTGGATTTGCTTATTCTGGACATTTCATATAAGTTGAATCATTAAATATGTGGCCTTTTGTGATTGACTTCTTTCATTTAATGTAACATTTTTGAGGTTCATCCATGTTGTTGCATGTGTCATTACTTCATCCCTTCTTATTGTGGACTAACATTCTATTTTATAGATATGCTACATTTTATTTATCCATTCACCAGTTGATAGGCATTTGAGTTGTTTCCATTTTTTGGCTATTATGAATAATGCTGTTATGAATATTTATATGTAGTGTTCTCTTGGGAATCTAAATGGAATTGCTGAGTCATATGGTAACTTTATGTTTAACCTTTTGAGGAACCTATGTTTTCTGGTTGCACCATTTTATATTCCCACCAGCAGTTTATGAAGGTTCTAATTTCTCACATCCTTGTCAACACTTGTTATTATTTGTCTTTTTGATTATAGTGTGTCATTTTATTTTCAAACTTCAATAGTTCAAATAATAGAATAACTAACACCTTTATAACCTTACCTAGATTTCACCAGTTATTAAAAATCTGCTATATTTGTTTTATCTCTTTATATACCTCTCTTTCCTGAACCTGTTGAAAGTAACTTGTAAGCATCATGATACTTTGCTCTGAGATACTTGAAGCTTGTATCTCCTTAAACAAGGACAAGTATGTTCTGCTTTATAGCCATCTAAGAAATCTAGTATTGATGCAGGAATATTATCTCAATATACTATACTCAATATTCAAATTTCCCTATTTTTCCTTCAAATGCCCTCAATAGCTATTTGTTTTTTCTATCTAGGATCTAATTAAAGTTCCCACATTGCATTCGATAGTCATGTCTCTTTGTTGTCCTTTAATCTAGAACAGTCCCCCTGCTTTTGTTTTTTGTAATATTGACTAATGCATTACTTATAAACAGACAGCTGGGGATCATCTGACATTTGAGAAAACCGTGAAAGAGATGAAAACCAAATGGGAGAAAAGGAACTTGGAGAAAAGAGACAATGTAGAGAGCAGAATAAAAAAATTAAACTAAAAATATTGAATCTGTGGCTGCATAGCAAATCACCTCCAACTTAATGGTTTAAAATAACAGTGATTTATTATTTCTCATAATTTCGTGAGTTTGTTGGAATGTTTTTATGCTGGTCTTGCCTAGGCTCTGTTGCAACTGCACCTGAGTTTGTAGATTGTTGTAGGGGTTAGCGCCAGCTGGGACATTTGGGATGGCTGGGCCTCCCCTCTCCATGTAGTCTTTGATTCTGAACTTCTCGTTCTTTGTATGACATGGCATGGCAGGTTCAGAGCAACATTTTCAAAGAGCAAAGATTTCAAGGCCTACTGACCGAAACGAATTGTAAGGCAATCCTAGTGGAGACATAGATTTCATCTCTGGAGGGGAGAAGTGACCCTATCACATTTCAAATGAGATGATGGGAGGAATTTATCACCATTAAGCAATTTATCAGTTTACCTCTTTTACATTTCTCACACAAGCAAAACATGTTCACCTTTGTCCCAAGACTTCCAAAAATCTCAGCCCCAAACAGTGTTGGGCTCAAAGTCCAGCGTTACTTGATCTGCATCGGTTTGAATGTGGTTCATGCTCTTTGGCTGCAGCTTGTCAATTGTAGCTCCTCTTGAGATTAGGATTGCAACCCCTGCTTTTTTTTCTTTTCCATTTGCTTGGTAGATCTTCCTCCAACCCTTTATTTTGAGCCTATGTGTGTCTCTGCACGTGAGATGGGTCTCCTGAATACAGCACACTGATGGGTCTTGACTCTTCATCCAATTTGCCAGTCTGTGTCTTTTAATTGGAGCATTTAGCCCATTTACATTTAAGGTTAATGCTGTCACGTGTGAATCTGATCCTGTCATTATGATGTTAGCCGGTTATTTTGCTTGCTACTTGATGCAGTTTCTTCCTAGCATTGATGGTCTTTACATTTTGGCATGTTTTTGCAGTGGCTGGTACTGGTTGTTCCTTTCCATGTTTAGTGCTTCATTCAGGAGCTCTTGTAGGGCAGGCCTGGTGGTGACAAAATCTCTCAGCATTTGCTTGTCTGTAAAGGATTTTATTTCTCCTTCACTTATGAAGCTTAGTTTGGCTGGATATGAAATTCTGAGTTGAAAATTATTTTCTTTTTTTTTTTTTTGAGACGGAGTCTTGCTCTGTTGCCCAGGCTAGAGTGCAGTGGCACAATCTCGGCTCACTGCAAGCTCCGCCTCCCGGGTTCACGCCATTCTCCTGCCTCAGCCTCTCCGAGTAGCTGGGACTACAGGCGCCTGCCACCACGCCCGGCTAATTTTTTGTATTTTTAGTAGAGACGGAGTTTCACTGTGGTCTCGATCTCCTGACCTCATGATCCGCCCGCCTCGGCCTCCCAGAGTGCTGGGATTACAAGTGTGAGCCACCGCGCCCGGCCGAAAATTATTTTCTTTAAGAATGTTGAATATTGGCCCACACTCTCTTCTGGCTTGTAGAGTTTCTGCCAAGAGATCCGCCGTTAGTCTGATGGGCTTCCCTTTGTGGGTAACGCGAAGTTTCTCTCTGGCAGCCCTTAACATTTTTTCCTTCATTTCAACTTTGGTGAATCTGACAATTATGTGTCTTGGAGTTGCTCTTCTCGAGGAGTATCTTTGTGGCATTCTCTGTATTTCCTGAATTTGAATGTTGGCCTGCCTTGCTAGGTTGGGGAAGTTCTCCTGGGTAATATCCTGAAGTGTGTTTTTCAACTTGGTTCCATTCTCCCTGTCACTTTCAGGTACACCAATCAGACATAGATTTGGTCTTTTCACACTGTCCCATATTTCTTGGAGGCTTTGTTCATTTCTTTTTACTCTTTTTTCTCTAAACTTCTCTTCTCGCTTCATTTCATTCATTTGATCTTCAATCACTGATACCTTTTCTTCCAGTTGCTCAAATCCATTATTGAAGCTTGTGCATTTGTCATGTAGTTCTCGTGCCATGGTTTTCAGCTCCATCAGGTCATTTAAAGACTTCTCTACACTGGTTATTCTAGTATGCATTTGTCTAATCTTTTTTCAAGGTTTTTAGCTTCTTTGTGATGGGTTCAAACTTCCTCCTTTAGCTCAGAGAAGTTTGATCATCTGAAGCCTTCTTCTCTCAACTCGTCAAAGTCATTCTCCATCCAGCTTTGTTCCTTTGCTGGTGATGAGCTGCGTTCCTTTGGAGGGGGATAGGTGCTCTGATTTTTAGAATTTTCAGCTTTTCTTCTCTGTTTTTTTCCCATCTTTGTGATTTTATCTACCTTTGGCCTTTGATGATGGTCACGTACAGATGGGGTTTTGGTGTGGATGTCCTTTCTGTTTGTTAGTTTTCCTTCTAACAGTCAGGACCCTCAGCTGCAGGTCTGTTGGAGTTTGCTGGAGGTCCACTCCAGAACCTGTTTGCCTGGGTATCAGCAGCAGAGGCTGCAGAACAGCGAATGTTGCTGCACAGCATATGTTGCTGCCTGATCATTCCTCTGGAAGCTTTGTCTCAGAGGGGTACCCGGTCGTGTGAGGTGTCAGTCTGTCCCTACTTGGGGGCCTCCCAGTTAGGCTACTCAGGGGTCAGGGACCTACTCAGGGCTCCACCCACTTGAGGAGGCAATCTGTCCGTTCTCAGATCTCAAACTCCATGCTGGGAGGACCACTACTCTCTTCAAAGCTGTCGAACAGGGACATTGAAATCTGCAGAGGTTTCTTTGTTTGGCTATGCCTTGCCCACAGAGGTGGAGTCTACAGAGGCAGGCCGGCCTCCTTGAGCTGCGGTGGGCTCCACCCAGTTCAGGTTTCCTGGCTGCTTTGTTTACCTACTCAAGCCTCAGCAATGGTGGGCGCCCTTCTTCAGCCTCACTGCCGCCTTGCAGTTAGGTCTCAGACTGCTGTGCTAGCAATGAGCGAGGCTCCGTGAGCGTGGGACCCTCTGAGCCAGGCGCAGGATATAATATCCTGGTGTGCCGTTTGCTAAGACCCTTGGAAAAGTGCAGTATTAGGGGGAGTGACCCGATTTTCCAGGTGCAGTGTGTCATGGTTTCCCTTGGCTAGGAAAGGGAATTCCCTGATTCCTTGTGCTTCCCAGGTAAGGCGATGCCTCGCCCTGCTTCCGCTCTCTCTCGGTGCGCTGCACCCGCTGTTTGACACGCCCCAGTGAGATGAACCCGGTACCTTAGCTGGAAATGCAGAAATCACCCGTTTTCTGCATCGCTCACGCTGGGAGCTGTAGACTGGAGCTGTTCGTATTTGGCCATCTTTCTCCTCTTCTCTTTCTTTGTCTCTCCCTCCCTTTTCTTTTCCTTTACACTTTATTTGCTTGGCACCAAGGCACCTCTCCTGTAGAAGGTGGGTTACTTTTGGTTCAGCCTTACCTGAGAGTTTAACTCTTTGGAATTTTACTTAATGTAGTGAGTCTCTTATTAGGCTTTGGTAAGCCCTGAGTTTGAATTCCATGCATTTTAAATCAGACTCCATAAGAGCTATAGTTTAATTTTGCTTCATTTGCCAAATGCCCAGAGGGTAAAGATAGCTGTTAGTGCTTGGTCTACTTCTTGGTTCTTGGTCTCTTTTACAATTTAGAATTTGATTCCATAAGTTTTTATTATCTTTTCAGTCTTTGATGCTTTTGAGAAGTTTTTAAAATGTTTTATTTAGAATTTTTGGTTATTTTTAGTAGGAGGATTGGTCCAAATAACATACCTCATCATTTTTAGTAATGGAAATTTTCCTTTTAGAAAGTTTCTTTCATGCACACTGCTGTTAATTTTATGTGTCAACTTGGCTAGGCTGTAGTACCCAGATACTGGGTCAAACACCAGTCTAGATAATGTTGTGAAGGTATTTTCAGGCTGTGATTAACATTTAAATCAGCAGACTTTGAGTAAAGCAAATTACTCTCCATAATGTGGGTGGGCCTCATCCAATCAGGTGAAGGCCTTAAGAGAAAAAGATTAGGCTTGTCCAAGGAAGTGGGAATCTTGCTTCCAGACTGCTCTTGGACTTGAGCTACAACATCCACTCTTTCCTGAGTCTCTAGCCTGCTGGTCAGCCCTAAACATTTCACAGTTGTCAGCCCCCACAATTGTGTAAGCCAGTTCCCTAAAATCTCTCTCTGCGTGTCTGTGTGTGTAGGTCTGTGTCTATATATATATGTGCATATGAGTCTTTTTCACAGATATACATACACCCCCCCACATATATACACACATACCCATCCTATTCTGTTTCTCTGGAGAATGCTTATTAGTATAATACTTACCAGAATGGCTAAAATAAAAACAATAGTGATAACAGCAAATGCTGGTGGAAATTTGGAGAAACTGTATTACTTGTACATTGCCAGTGGGAATGGAAAATGGTATAGCCACTCTGGAAAATAATGTGGCAGTTTCCTTTACACTAAAAATGGACTCAATATTCACTCAATCCAACAATTTTACTCTTGGGCATTTATCTCTAAGAAATGAAAAATTATGGTCACAGAGAAATGTGTACATAAATGTTTATAGCACCTTTATTCATAATAGTCACAAACTGGAAACTACTAAAATGTTATTCAGTGGGTGAGTAGTTAAGTAAATCATACATTCATACCATGAAATACTACTAAACAATAAAAAGGAATGAATTATTGATACATGTAACGATTTGGATGAACCTAAAAAAAAGCTATAGGTTACATGATGTGTGATTCCATTTATGAGCACTCTTGAAATAACAAAATTATGGAGATAGATAACAGATTAGTATTTTCTCAGTTAAGGATGGGGGAAGAGAGTGGGTATGACAACAAAGAAACTGCTTGAAGAAGCTTGTATTGATACTAGAGTTCTGTATTTTAAATTGAGGTCATAGTTATATGAAGCTATAAATATGATAAACTTGCCAAAAGCATATATACACACAGACACATGCACACAAATAAGTACATGTATAACTGGTAAAGTGCTAATAAGCTCCGTGGATTGTACCAAAGTCAGATGCACATTTTTAGTATTGTACTCTTGTTATACAAGATGTTAACATTTTCAGGGGTTATTGAGAGAATGGTGTATAGGACTTCACTGTACATTCTTTTGCAACTACCTGTGAATTGATCATTGTTTCATACTGAAAAGTTGAAAAGTTTCTTGCAGCCTGACTCATACATTTTCTGGGTTGAGAAAGATATTTAACTATCTTGGTTTTTAATAAAAGGCAATTTTTCCAGCCTTCGTCTTCCTACTATGTTGAGTTTAAAGATTGCGTGTTACTATTCATATCATCTTTGCAAAAAACTTTATGTCAAGGCAAAGTTTAGGAAGCAGAATGTGTATCCCAGCTTTGGCATGAAGCAACTTGCCTGCAACATCATGAACCCAGCCTTTAGAAGATGGGTCTTTAGGGGAAGAAAATTTAGCCTTTGAGGGTACTCAGCTACCAGAAAAGGCTTCAACCATAGGGAAACAGAATAATACCATTTTTGCTAAGTGTTTTTTTTGTCAACATTAGAGTAGAGTGATGACACAACTGTTATTCAGTGCTGAAATTGGAGGATTATGGGATACAGGTTGTTATATTTTTATGGTAACTATGCTTTTACTTGAAAAACCTAGACAATTTTTTTTTCAGTTAAGACCTTTTTACATTACAGGAAATAAATATTAATATGGAAAACAACTTCAATACTGAGTCATCATCTACCTTTACTCTTCAAAGTTCTTCAGAGACATTGTTTTCTATTCAGCTATTAGATTTCAAAACAAGTTTACTGGAAGCATTAGAAGAATTGCGTATGAGAAGGGTAAGCTCCTTTTTAAAATGCTTTTGTTAAATAAGAAAACTTGATTTTGTTCAGTTTATTGTTTTCTAAAGAATAAAAAGGCTAAAAATCCCTCTTGTTTAGAAATAAAATATGTAGTCCAATTAATGAAGTAAAAGAGAATAGGACAGATTAAGTAAATGATCAGGGAGTGGGAAATAAGAATTTGGAAACTAAAGCACAAAATAAAAGAGGAGTTTTCAGATTAAGTGCTTGAAAAGTCAGCTAGTATTTATTGAGTCCCTGGGAGTGCACAGCTAGCACCCTCTTTAGACACATGGCTGATGAAAAATAATCGCTCTTGGGGAGATTACATTTTTGTTAAGGTTATTATATAGATGCCTATGAAACGATTAACGAAACAAGGCAGTATATGATTAAGTGACAAAATAAATATATGTAGTAAATATTCTGGGTTGAAAGAATCAAATATCTTTATTTTAAAAAGTGATAACTGTGATTTTTTCTTAAAGGATATGTCTAGTATAAAATTGTAAAAGACGAGGCAGGTGGATCACTTGAGGCCAGGAGTTCGAGACCAGCCTGGCCAACGTGGTGAAACCCTGTCTCTACTAAAATACAAAAAATTGGCTGGATATGGTGGCGCAGGCTTGTAGTCCCAGCTGCTCAGGAGGCTGAGGCACAAGAATTGCTTGAACCCAGGAGGTGGAGGTTGCAAGTGAGCCAAGATCATGCCACTGCACTCCAGCTTGGGTGACGGAGCAAGACTCTGTCTCAAGAAAAAAAAAAAAAAAAAGGAGAAAAAGTTGGTTTCAGCAGGATATCTATATTGTGCAAATCCCCTTAAAAAGCATTTTATTTCTGAGACTTGTATGGGTCTAAATTTTAACTCTATATAGGATAGATTGGAGCTTGGAAGATTCTGGAGAGAAAAAAATAAACCATAAAACTATTGCAATAAGGATATAGAAATGAGTTCACTAGGACATATATATGACCATGAAGATAGAACAGAAGAGGCAGAAAGAAGAATCAATAGAATGTACTGACTTCCTGAAAATAAGCTATAAATGAGAGAAAAAGATCTGAAACAACATTTTTATTATATAATATTACAGATACTGTTCTAGGATTTTAAAATATTGAAATTTATTGTTACAATAACAAAATTTAAATACCACAGTGTTCATCCTATTTAAAGCTACTTATTATTGTAATAAGTCTGTTTTAAGATGAAATTCTGCTAAAAATGGTATTTTGGATAAGTATTATAAAGAACTGTTTTTGTAAAATTAGCTTAAAATGTAATCTTTCCTAAGTGAAACAACTTCTGGTCACTATTTAAAACTTAGTATTCTGTTTTATTATGTTTTAAATTTTATACTTTGGTCTGTTTATATTTCCAACTTAAAAAATATGCTTCCTTTAAAAATTTTCTGAAAAATTTCAGATTAGAAAAGGAATAGTGTTTTTTTTTCTTTTATTACCCAAGAAAGCTTCATTTTAAAATTTAGCTTTCAAACTCTGTGCTTGTGCCTTCAACACTTTCACAAGGATTTTCTGCTCCTTGATGAAGAAAGCATGTTTGATCCTGTCATGGACACAATTAGCATACATGGAACCACCATAGGCTCTGCTGACACGTTTTTTCAAGATGACCTCATAAGAACTTTAGGTCTCACAGCACAAACTCCTTGAAATCTACTTGGAGGCATGCCACATGGAGATTTTGGTGCTTTCCAACCTTCTTGGTGTAAAGGTAAACAATTCTATTACCAGGGGTTTGGGACAGCCTAGTTTTGTTAGAGGCTGTATTGTAGGAAAGCCCATGATGATACGTCAAATGCTGGACCATTTTGAGTGCCTCTAGATGCCATCCCTGGATGAAGAGGAAAATGTTTTTAATAATCAAATGTAAAAGTATATAATACTAGCAATCAAATTCCTCATTGAAAAGAGAGCTTTCTTCTTAAAAAGGGGAAAAAATCCCTCATTTTCATTAGAAAAAGACAGTTACTGGTTTTCACATTTACACTGATGGCAGTACTTGACCTGCATTCCTAGATTTCCCCCTCAACATTTTAGTAGGAAAATTTCAAACATACGTAATAGTTGAAAGAACTTTACAGTGAACACCGATATACCCATTGTGGTAGACAGATCATGGTGGAGGTTGGAGGTTGTGGTGAGCCAAGATTGTGCCATTGCACTCCAGCCTGGGCGACAGAGCAAGACTCTGTCTCAAAAAAAAAAGAAAAAAAAAAAAAGGAGAGAATGAGTCCTTGCTTGGTAATTCAGATAATTCTTCTGGATCTTATCCAAGACCACCAAGGCAATACTTCTATGAGTCTGCAAGAACTACATCGTTACTGGGCTTGTGGTGCCCCCTGGTGCAGATGCGGCTGCAGTGACAAAAAACTTAGATCACAACACTCAGGTCCCTTCAAATACCTGGAAAGCCTTCCCAAGAAGGATAGGTACAAACAAGGCCACACTGCGAAGACTACCAAAAATACCCCACTCTTCAATGGCCAGACACTGACGAACACTCATAAGCATCAAGACCATCCAGAAAAACATACCTCACCAAACAAACTAATAAGGCACCAGGGACCAGAGAAACAGAGACATGTGAACTTTCAGAGAGGTCAAAATAGCTGTTTTGAGGAAGCTCAAAGAAATTCAGGATAACACAGAGAAGAATTTAGAATTCTGCCAAATAAATTTAATAAAGAGATTGAAATAATTTAAGAAGAGTCAAGCAGAAATTCTGGAATTGAAAAATGCAATTGACATACTGAAGAATGCATCAGAGTCTCATAATAGCAGAATTGATCAAGCAGAAGAAAGAATTAGTGAGCTTGAAGACAGGCTGTTTGGAAATATACAGTCAAAGGAGACAAAAAAGAAACACACCTACGAAATCGAGAAAATAGCCTCAAAAGGGGCAAATCTAAGCGTTTTTGGCCTTAAAGAGGACGTAGAGAGAGAGATGAGTAGAAAGTTTATTCAATGGGATAATAACAGAGAACTTCCCAAACCTTTAGAAAAATATGAATATTCAAATACAAGAAGGTTATAGAAAACCATGCAGATGTAACCCAAAGACGACTACCTTGAGGCATTTAATAATCACACTCCTAAAGGTCAAGGATAAAGAAAGATTCCTAAAAGCATCAAGATAAAAGAAACAAATAACATACAGTGGAGCTCCAGTACTTCTGGCATCAGACTTTTCAGTGGAAACCTTACAGGCCTGGACTTATTTAAAGTGCTGAAGGAAAAAAGCTTTTACCCTAGAATGGTATGTACAGTGAAAATATCCTTCAAACATGAAGGAGAAATAAAGACTTACCCAGATAAACAAAAGCTGAGGGATTTCATTAACACCAGACCTGTCCTACAAGAAATGCTAAAGAGAAGTCTTCAGTCCAAAAGAAAAGGATGTTAATCAGCGATAAGAAATCATCTGAAGATACAAAACTCACTGATAATAGTAGGTACACAGAAAAACACAGAATATTATAACACTGTAAATGTGATGTGTAAACTACTTATATCTTAAGTAGAAAGATGAAAAGATGAACCAATTAAAAGTAATAACTACAACAGCTTTTCAAGACATAGACAGTACAATAAGATACGAATGGAAACAACAAAAATGTAAAAAGTGAGGAGACAAAGTTAAATTATTGAATTTTAATAAGTTTTCTTTTTGCTTGTTTGGTAATTAGCTTGTTTATGCAATCAATATTAATTTATCACTTTAAAATAATGGGTTAAAGATAGTATTTGCATGCCTAATGGTAACCTCAAATCGAAAACCATACAAGAGATGCACAAAAATAAAAAGCAAGGAATTAAAAAATACCACCAGAGAAAAATCACCTTTACTGAAAGAAAGACAGGAAGGAAGAAAAAAGGAAAACCACAAAACAACCAGAAAAAAAAAAATAACAAAATGACGAGAGATAGCCCTCACTTATCAATAATAACATTGAATGTAAATGGACTAAATTCTTCAATGGAACATGTAGGGTGGGTCGCTTCCAAGATGGCTGAATAGGAACAGCTTTGGTCAACAGCTCCCAGGGAGATTGATGCAGAAGACAGGTGATTTCTGCATTTCCAACTGAGGTACCTGGTTTATCTCGCTGGGACTGGTTGGATAGTGGGTGCAGCCCACGGAGGGCGAGCTGAAGCAGGGCGGGGTGTTGCCTCACCTGGGAAGTGCAAGAAGTCAGGGGATTTCCCTTTCCTAGCCAAGGGAAGATGTGACTGTACCTGGAGGAGCGGTACACTCCTGTGCAAATACTGCGCTTTTCCCACGGTCTTCGCAACTGGCTGACCAGGAGATTCCCTCCTGTGCCTGTCTCGGAAGGTCCAATGCCCATGGAGCCTTGCTTGCTTGCTAGCGCAGCAGTCTGAGATCGACCTGGCATGCTGAAATTTGGCAGGGGGAGGGGCATCTGCCATTGCTGAGGCTTGAGTAGGCGGTTCTGTGCTCACAGTGTAAACAAAGCAGCAAGGAAGCTCGAACTGGGTGGAGCCCACTGCAGCTCAGCAAGGCCTACTGCCTCTCTAGATTCCATTTCTGGTGCAGGGCATATCTGAACAAAAGGCAGCAGATAGCTTATCCAGACTTAAACATCCCTGCCTGACAGCTCTGAAGACAGCATTGGTTCCACCAGCATGGCGCTCAAGCTCTGATGACAGACAGACTGCCTCCTCAAATGGGTCCCTGACCCCCTTTAGCCTGACTCGGAGATGTCCCAGTAGGGATTAACAGACACCTCATATAGGCGGGTGCCCCTCCCTCTGGGACGAAGCTTCTAGAGGAGGGATCCGAAAGCAATATTTGCTGTTCTGCAGCCTCCGCTGGTGATACCCAGGCAAACAGCATCTGGAGTGGACCTCCAGCAAACTCCAACAGACCTGCAGCTGAGGGGACGGTCTGTTAGAAGGAAAACTAACAAACAGAAAGGAATAGCATCAACATCAACAAAAAGGACATTCACACCAAAACACCATCCGTGGGTCACCAACATCAAAGACCAAAGGTAGATAAAACCACAAAGATGGGGAGAAACCAGAGCAGAAAGGCTGAGAATTCCAAAAACCAGAATGCCTCTTCTCCTCCAAAGGAACACCACTCCTAACCAGCAAGGGAACAAAACTGGACAGAGAATGAGTTTGACGAGTTGACAGAAGTAGGCTTCAGAAGGCCGGTCATAACAAACTTCTCCGAGCTAAAGGAGCATGTTCTGACCCATTGCAAGGAAGCAAAAATCCTTGAAAAGTTAGACAAATGGCTAACTAGAATAAACAGTGTAGAGAAGAGCTTCAGTGACCTGATGAGGCTGAAAACTACAGTATGAGAACTTCGTGAAGCATACACAAGCTTGAGTAGCCAATTTGATCAAGCTGAAGAAAGGATATCAGTGATTGAAGATCAAATTAATGAAATAAAGTGAGAAAACAAGATTAGAGAAAAAAGAATGAAAAGAAACAAACAAAGCCTCCAAGAAATATGGGACTATGTGAAAAGACCAAATCTACATTTGATTGGTGTACCTGAAAGTGACGGGAAGAATGGAAACAAGTTAGAAAACACTCTTCAGGATATTATCCAGGAGAACTTCCCCAACCTAGCAAGGCAGGCCAACATTCAAATTCAGAAAATACAGAGAACACCACAAAGATACTCCTTGAGAAGAGCAACCCCAAGACACATAATTGTCAAATTCACCAAGGTTGAAATGAAGGAAAAAAATGTTAAGGGCAGCCAGATAGAAAGGTTGGGTTACCCACAAAGGGAAGCCCATCAGGCTAACAGCGGATCTCTCGGCAGAAACTCTACAAGCCAAAAGAGAGTGGGGGCCAGTATTCAACATTCTTAAAGAAAATGATTTTCAACCCAGAATTTCATATCCAGCCAAACTAAGCTTCATAAGTGAAGGAGAAATAAAATCCTTTACAGACAAGCAAATGCTGAGAGATTTTGTCACCACCAGGCCTGCCTTACAAGAGCTCCTGAAGGAAGCACTAAACATAGAAAGGAACAACCAGTATTAGTCCCTGCAAAAACATGCCAAATTGTAAAGACCATCAATGCTACAAAGAAACGACATCAATTAATGGGCAACATAACCAGCTAGCATTATAATGACAGAATCAAATTCACATATAACTGCATTAACCTTAAATGTAAATGGGCTAAATGCCCAAACTAAAAGACACAGACTGGCAAACTGGATAAAGAGTCAAGACCCATCAGTGTGTTGTATTCAAGAGACCAACCTAACGTGCAGAGACACACATAGGCTCAAAATAAAGGGATGGAGGAAGATATACCAAGCAAATGGAAAGCAAAAAAAAAAAAAAAAAAAAAAAAAAAAGCAGGAGTTGCAATCCTGGACTTTAAACCAACAAAGATCAGAAGAGACAAAGAAGGCCATTACATAATGGTAAAGGGATCACTTCAACAAGAAGAGCTAACTATCCTAAATATATATGCACCCAATACAGGAACACCTGGATTCATAAACCAAGTTCTTAGAGACCTACAAAGAGACTTAGACTTCCACACAATAATAGTGGGAGACTTTAACACCCCAATGTCAATATTAGATCAACGAGGCAGAAAATTAACAAGGATATCCAGGACTTGAACTCAGCTCTGCACCAAGCAGACCTAATAGATATCTACAGAACTCTCCACCCCAAATCAACAGAATATACATTCTTCTTGGCACCACATCACACTTATTCTAAAATTGACCATATAATTGGAAGTAAAACACCCTCAGCAAATGTAAAAGAATAGAAATCACAACAAGCTGTCTCTCAGACCACAGTGCAATCAAATTAGAACTCAGGATTAAGAAACTTACTCAAAACCGCACAACTACGTGGAAACTGAACAACCTGCTCCTGAATGACTACTGGGTTCATAACGAAATGAAGGCAGAAATAAAGATGTTCTTTGAAACCAATGAGAGCAAAGACACAATGTACCAGAATCTCTGGGACACATTTAAAGCAGTGTATAGAGGGAAATTTATAGCACTAAATGCCCACAAGGGAAAGCAGGAAAGATCTAAAATTGACACCCTAACATCACAATTAAAAGAACTAGAGAAGCAAGAGCAAAAAAATTCAAAATCTAGCAGAAGACAAATAACTAAGATCAGAGCAGAACTGAAGGAGATAGAGATACAAAAAACCCTTCAAAAAATTAATGAATCCAGGAGCCGGTTTTTTGAAAAGATCAACAAAGTAGATAGACTGGTAGCAAGACTAATAAAGAAGAAAAGAGAGAAGAATCAAATAGTTGCAATAAAAAATGACAAAGGGGATATCACGACTGATCCCACAGAAATACAAACTACCGTCAGAGAATACCACAAACACCTCTACGCAAATAAACTAGAAAATCTAGAAGAAATGGATAAATTCCTGGACACATACACCCTTCCAAGACTAAACCAGAAAGAAGTTGAATCTCTGAATAGACTAATAACAGATTCTGAAATTAAGGCAATAATTAATAGCCTACCAACCAAAGAAAGTCCAGGACCAGATGGATTCACAGCCGAATTCTACCAGAGGTATAAGGAGGAGCTGGTACCATTCCTTCTGAAACTATTCCGATCAATAGGAAAAGAAGGAATCCTCCCTAACTCATTTTATGAGGCCAGCATCATCCTGATACCAAAGCCTGGCAGAGACACAATAAAAAGAATTTTAGGCCAATATCCCTGATTAGCATCGATGGGAAAATCCTCAATAAAATACTGGCAAACCAAATCCAGCAGCACATCAAAAAGCTTATCTACCACGATCAAGTTGGCTTCATCCCTGGGACACAAGGCTGGTTCAACATATGCAAATCAATAAATGTAATCTACCACATAAACAGAACCAACGACATAAACCACATGATTATCTCAATAGATGCAGAAAAGGCCTTTGACAAAATTCAACAGCCTTTCATGCTAAACACTCTCAATAAACTAGGCATTGATGGAATGTATCTCAAAATAATAAGAGCTATTTATGACAAACCCACAGCCAATATCATACTGAATGGGCAAAGACTGGAAGCATTCCCTTTGAAAACTGGCACAAGACAAGGATGCCCTCTCTCACCACTCCTATTCAACATAGTGTTGGAAGTTCTAGCCAGGGCAATCAGGCAAGAGAAAGCAATAAAGGGTATTCAAATAGGAAGAGAGGAAGTCAAATTGTCTCTGTTTGCAGATGACATGATTGTATATTTAGAAAACCCCATCGTCTCAGCCCAAAATCTCCTTAAGCTGATAAGAAACTTCAGCAAAGTCTCAGGATACAAAATCAATGTGCAAAAATCACAAGCATTCCTATACACCAATAACAGACAGAGAGCCAAAATCATGAGTGAACTCCCATTCACAATTACTACAAAGAGAATAAAATACCTAGGAATCCAACTTACAAGGGATGTGAAGGATCTCTTCAAGGAGAACTACAAACCACTGCTCAAGGAAATAAGAGAGGACACAAACAAATGGAAAAACAAACACTCTATACACTGCTTTAAATGTGGCCCAGAGATTCTGGTACATTGTGTCTTTGTTCTCATTTGTTTCAAAGAACATCTTTATTTCTGCCTTCATTTCGTTATTTACCCAGTAGTCATTCAGGAGCAGGTTGTTCAGTTTCCTTGTAGTTGTGTGGTTTTGAGTGAGTTTCTTAATCCTGAGTTCTAATTTGATTGCCCTGTCGTCTAAGAGACATTTTGTTGTGATTTCTATTCTTTTACATGCTCATGGATAGGAAGAATCAATATTGTGAAAATGGCCTTACTGCCAAAAGTAATTTATAGATTCAATGCTGTCCCCATCAAGCTACCACTGACTTTTTCACAGAATTGGAAAAAACTACTTTAAAGTTCATATGGAACCAAAAAAGAGCCTGCATTGACAAGACAATCCTGGGCAAGAAGAACAAAGCTGGAGGCATCACGCTACCTGACTTCAAACTATACTACAAGGCTACAGTAACCAAAACAGCATGGTACTGGTACCAAAACAGAGATATAGACCAATGGAACAGAATGGAGGCCTCAGAAATAACACCACACATCTACCACCATCTGGTCTTTGACAAACCTGACACACACAAGCAATGGGGAAAAGATTCTCTATTTAATAAATAGTGTTGAGAAAGCTGGCTAGCCATATGCAGAAATCTGAAACTGGACCCCTTCCTTACACCTTATACAAAAATCAACTCAAGATGGATCAAAGACTTAAATGTAAGACCTAGGACCATAAAAATCCTGGAAGAAAACCTGGGCAATACCATTCAGGACATAGGCATGGGCAAAGACTTTATGTCTAAAACACCAAAAGCAATGGCAACAAAAGTCGAAATTGACAAATGGGATCTAATTAAACTAAAGAGCTTCTGCACAGCAAAAGAAAGTATCATCAGAGTGAACAGGCAACCTACAGAATGGGAGAAAATTTTTGCAATCTATCCATCTGACAAAGGGCTAATATCCAGAATCTACAAAGAACTTAAATTATTTACAAGAAAAAAGCAAACAACCCCATCAAAAAATGAGCAAAGGTTGTGAACAGACACTTCTCAAAAGAAGACATTTATGCAGCCAAGAGACCTATGAAAAAATGCTCATCATCACTGGTCATTAGAGAAATGCAAATCAAAGCCACAATGAGATACCATCTCTTGCCAGTTAGAATGGTGATCATTAAAAAGTCAGAAAACAGCTGATGCTGGAGAGGTTGTAGAGAAATAGGGATGCTTTCACATTGTTGGTGGGAGTGTAAATTAGTTCAACCATTGTGGAAGACAGTGTGGTGATTCCTCAAGGATCTAGAACTAGAAATACCATTTGACCCAGCCATCCCATTACTGGGCATATACCCAAAGGATTATAAATCATGCTGCTATAAAGACACATGCACACATATGTTTACTGCAGCACTATTCTCAATAGCAAAGACTTGGAACCAACCCAAATGTCCATCAATGATAGACTGGATTAAGAAAATGTGACACATGTACACCATGGAATACTATGCAGCCATAAAAAGGATGAGTTCATGTCCTTTGTAGGGACATGGATGAAGCTGGAAACCATCATTCTCAGCAAACTATCACAAGATCAGAAAACCAAACACCACGTTCTTACTCGTAAGTGGGAGTAGAACAATGAGAACACGTGGACACAGGGAGGGGAACACCACACACAGGGGCCTGTGAGGGGGTGGGTGACTAGGGGAGGGATAGCATTAGGAGAAATACCTAATGTAGGTGACAGGTTGATGGGTGCAGGAAACCACCATGGCATATGTATACCTATGTAACAGAACTGCACGTTCTGCACATGTAACCTAGAATTTAAAGTATATATAAATATATATATTATATATAAATACATAAAGAACATGTAGAGTGGCTGAATAGATTAAAAAAAGAGACTCAACAATCTGTTACCTACAAGAGACACACTTCACCTATAAAGTCACACATAGACTAAAAATAAAGGGATGAAAAAGATATTCCATGCAAATGGAAACCAAAAAAGAGCAGGAGTAGCTATACTTATATCAGACAAAATAGTTTTTGTTTCTCAAAACTATCACAAGATCAGAAAACCAAACACCACATGTTCTCACTCATAAGTGGGAGTAGAACAATGAGAACACATGGACACAGAGAGCGGAACATCACACACAGGGGCCTGTGGGGGGTGGGTGGAATTTTATCAACCATTTAAAGAAGAACTAATACCGATTCTACTCAAACTGTTCCAAAAAAAAGTAGAGGCAGAAGGAATACCTCCATACTCATTCTACAAGGCCAGTATTACTCTGATACCAAACCAGACAAAGACACATTACCAAAAAAAAAAAAAAGAAAGGAAAAGAAAACTACAGGCCAATATCTCTGATGAACATTTACAAAAATTCTCAACAAAATACTAGCAAACAGAATTCAACAACACATTAAAAGGATCATTTATCATGACCAAGTGGGATTTATCACAGGGATCCAAGGATGTTTCCACATATGCAAATCAATGTGATATAGCTTATCAACAGAATGAAGGACAAACATATAATTATTCCAATTTATTCTGAGAAAACATTTGATAAAATTCAATGTCCCTTCATAATTAAAATTCCTCAAAAACTGGATATAAAAGGAGCATACCTCAATACAA
Organism: Nomascus leucogenys; assembly: GCF_006542625.1. Lineage (NCBI taxonomy): Eukaryota > Metazoa > Chordata > Mammalia > Primates > Hylobatidae > Nomascus > Nomascus leucogenys. The sequence continues at coordinate 93,037,330 of NC_044395.1, read as the reverse complement.
TAAAAGCCATATATGATAGACCCAGAGCTAGTATTATACTGAATGGGAAGAAACTGAAGCCTTTTCCTCTAAAATCTGGAACATGACAAGGATGCCCACTGTTATTCAACATAGTACTGGAAGCCCTAGCTAGAGCAATCAGACAAGAATAAATAAAGGGCATCCAAATTGGAAAGGATGAATTCAAATTATCCTTGTTTGCAGATGATATGATCTTCTATTTGGAAAAACCTAAAGATTCCACCAAAAACTATTAGAATTGATAAACATATTCAGTAAAGTTGCAGAATACAAAATCATCATACAAAACCCAGTAGCATTTCTATATGCCAACAGCAAGCAATCTGAAAAAGAAGTCAAGAAAGTAATCTCATTTACAATAGCTACAAATAAAATTAAATATCTAAGGAATAACTCAATCAAAGAATTGAATGCTCTCTACAATGAAAACTATAAAACATTGGTGAAAGAGATGGAAGAGAACACAAAAAATAATGGAAAGATATTCCATGTTCATGGTTTGGAAGAATCAATATTGTTAAAATGCCCATAATACCCACAGCAATCTACAAATTTAATGCAATGCCAATGAAAATATTAATGGCATTCTTCAGAGAAATAGAAAAAAAAATTCTAAAATTTATATGGAACCACAAAAGACCCAGAATAGCCAAAGCTATCCTGAGCAAAAAGAATAGAACTGCAGGAATCACATTGCCTGACTTCAAATTATACTTCAGAACTATAGTAACCAAAACAGCATGGTACTGGTATTAAAAACAAGCACATAGACCAATGCAACAGAATAGAGAACCCAGAAACAAAGTCACACACCTATAGTGAACTCATTTTCAACAAAGGTGCCAAGAACATACATTGAGGAATGACTGTTCAATAAATGGTGCTGGAAAACCTGGATATACATGTGCAGAAGAATGAAAGTAGACCACTGTCTCTTTCCATATACAAAACCAAAACCAAAATGGACTAAAGACTTAAATCTAAAACTTCAAGCTATGAAATTACTAAAAGAAAATATTGGGGGAAACTCTCCAGGACATTGGACTGGGCAAAGATTTCTTGAGTGATACCCCACAAGCACAGGAACCAAAGCAAAAATGAACAAATGGGATCACATCAAGCTAAAAAGCTTCTGCACAGCAAAAGAAACAATCAACAAAGTGAAGAGACAACTCACAGAAAGGGAGAAAATATTTGCAAACGATCAATCTGACAAGGGATTAATAACCAAAATACATAAAGAGCTCAAACATCTATATAGGAAAAAAATCTAACAATCCAATTTAAAAATGGGCAAAAGATCTGAATAAATATTTCTCGAAAGAAGACATACAAATGGCACACAGGTATATGAAAAAGTGTTGAACATCACTGATCATCAGAGAAATGCAAATCAAAACTACAATGAGATACCATCTCACCCCAGTTAAAGTGGCTTTTATCCAAAAGACAGGCAATAACAAATGCTGTTGAGGATATGCAGAAAAGGGAACCCTCATACACTGTTGGTGGGAATGTAAATTACTATAACCCCTACGGAGAACAATTTGCAGGTTTCTTAAAAAACTGAAAATAGAGCTACCATATGATCCAGCAATCCCACCACTAGGTATATACCCAAAGGAAAGGAAATCAGTATATCAAAGAGATATCTGTACTCCCGTGTTTATTGTAGCACTATGCACGGTAACCAAGATTTTGAAGCAACCTAAGTGTCTGTAAATAGATGAATGGATAATGAAAATGTGGTACATATACACAGTGTATATGAATATACAATTCAGCCATAAAGAAGAATGAGATCTTATTACTTGCAACAACATGGATGGAACTGGAGGTCATTATGTTAAGTGAAATAAGCCAGGCACAGAAAGATGAACTTTGCATGTCTTCACTTATTTGTGGGAGGTAAAAATTAAAACAGTTAAACTCATGGAGATAGAGAGTAGAATGATGGTTACTAGAGGCTGAGAAGGGTAGTGGGAGTCGGGTTAGGGGTGACCTGGGGATGGTTCATGGGTACAAAAAAAATAGACTGAAAAAGATCTAGTAACTGATAGCACAACAAGGTGGCTATAGTCTAATAATTTTGTTATACATTTAAAGATAACTAAGAGTATTAATTGGATTATTTGTAACATAAAGGATAAATGCTTGAGGTGATGGATGCCTCATTTACCCTGATGTGATTTTTTTTTTTTTTTTTGAGACACAGTCTTGCTCTGTTGCCCAGGCTGGAGTGCAGTGGCACGATCTTGGCTCCGGGCAACCTGTGCCTCCCAGATTCAAGTGATTCTCGTGCCTCAGCCTCCTGAATAGCTGGGATAACAGGCATGTGCCACCATATCCTCCCGAGCTAATTTTTGTATTTTTAGTAGAGATGGGGTTTTACCATGTTGGCCAGGCTGGTCTTGACCTGGTCTCAAGTGGTCCATCCACCTTGGCCTCCCAAAGTGCTGGGATTACAGGTGTGAGCCACCATGCCAGGCCCTGATGTGGCTTTTATATAATGTATCCCTGTGTCAAAATATCCCATGGACCGTGTATATATATATGTACACACACACACCTACTATGTACCCACAGATATTAAAAATAAAGGATGTTTTAAAAGTTTAAAAAATCATGAAATTTTGGGCAGGTTTAATGTGCAGAATTAGATGATTGAATCAAATATGAAGAATATTTTGTTGCTATTAAAAAAATAAAGAGCCAGGTGAAATGGGTGCACACCTGGAGTCCCAGCTACTAGGGAGGCTGAGGTGGGAAGAGTTGAGTCCAGCATGGGGAATATATGTATATATATACGTATATATATACATATATACGTATATATATACATACATATATATATATACACACACATATATATACATATATATATATGAGAACATGTGGTGTTTGGTTTTTTGTCCTTGCAATAGTTTGCTGAGAATGATGGTTTCCACCTTCATGCATGTCCCTACAAAGGACATGAACTCATCCTTTCTTATGGCTGCATAGTATTCCATGGTGTATATGTGCCGCATTTTCTTAATCCAGTCTATCACTGATGGACATCTGGGTTGGTTCCGAGTCTTTGCTATTGTAAACAGTGTGCAATAAACATACGTGTGCATGTGTCTTTATAGCAGCATGATTTGTAATCCTTTGGGTATATACCCAGTAATGGGATGGCTGGGTCAAATGGTATTTCTAGTTCTAGATCCTTGAGGAATGGCCACACTGTCTTCAATGTCTTCCACAATGGTTGAGCTAGTTTACCATCCCACCAACAGTGTAAAAGTGTTCCTATTTCTCCACATTATCTCCAGCACCTGTTGTTTCCTGACTTTTTAACAATCGCCATTCTAACTGGTGTGAGATGGCATCTCATTGTGGTTTTGATTTGCATTTCTCTGATGGCCAGTGATGATGAGCATTTTTTCATGTGTCTGTTGGCTGCATGAATGTCTTCTTTTGAGAAGTGTCCGTTCATATCCTTCACCCACTTTTTGATGGGGTCGTTTGTTTTTTTCTTGTAAATTTGTTTGAGTTCTTTGTAGATTCTGGATATTAGCCCTTTGTCAGACGAATAGATTGCAAAATTTTTCTCTCATTCTGTAGGTTGCCTGTTCACTCTGATGGTAGTTTCTTTTGCTGTGCAGAAGCTCTTTAGTTTAATTAGATCCCATTTGTCAGTCTTGACTTTTGTTGCCATTGCTTTTGGTGTTTTAGACATGAAGTCCTTGCCCATGCCTATGTCCTGAATGGTATTGCCGAGGTTTTTTTTCTAGGGTTTGTATGGTGTTAGGTCTAACATGTAAGTCTTTAATCCATCTTGAATTAATTTTTGTATAAGGTGTAAGGAAGGGATCCAGTTTCAGCTTTCTACATATGTCTAGCCAATTTTCCCAGCACCATTTATTAAATAGAGACTCCTTTCCCCATTTCTTGTTTTTGTCAGGTTTGTCAAAGATCAGATGGTTTTAGATGTGTGGTATTATTTCTGAGGGCTCTGTTCTGTTCCATTGGTCTATATCTCTGTTTTGGTACCAGTACCATGCTGTTTTGGTTACTGTAGCCTTGTAGTATAGTTTGAAGTCAGGTAGCGTGATGCCTCCAGCTTTGTTCTTTTGGCTTAGAATTGTCTTGTCAATGCAGGCTCTTTTTTGGTTCCATATGAAGTTTAAAGTAGTTTTTTCCAATTCTGTGAAGAAAGTCATTGGTAGCTTGATAGAGATGGCATTGAATCTATAAATTACCTTAGGCAGTATGGCCATTTTCATGATATTGATTCTTCCTATCCATGAGCATGGAATGTTCTTCCATCTGTGTCCTCTTTTATTTCATTGAGCCATGGTTTGTAGTTCTCCTCGAAGAGGTCCTTCACATCCCTTGTAAGTTGGATTCCTAGGTATTTTATTCTCTTTGAAGCAGTTATGATTGGGAGTTCACTCATGATTTGGCTCTCTGTTTGTCTGTTATTGGTGTATAAGAATGCTTGTGATTTTTGCACATTGATTTTGTATCCTGAGACTTTGCTGAAGTTGCTTATCAGCTTAAGGAGATTTTGGGTTGAGACGATGGGGTTTTCTAAATATACAATCATGTCATCTGCAAACAGGGACAATTTGACTTCCTCTTTGCCTAATCGAATACCCTTTATTTCTTTCTCTTGCCTGATTGCCCTGGCCAGAACTTCCAACACTATGTTGAATAGGAGTGGTGAGAGAGGGCATCCTTGTCTTGTGCCAGTTTTCAAAGGGAATGCTTCCAGTTTTTGCCCATTCAGTATGATATTGGCTGTGGGTTTGTCATAGATAGCTCTTATTATTTTGAGATATGTCCCATCAATACCGAATTTATTGAGAGTTTTTAGCATGAAGTGTGGTTGAATTTTGTCAAAGGCCTTTTCTGCATCTATTGAGATAATCATGTGGTTTTTGTCTTTGGTTCTGTTTATATGCTGGATTATGTTTATTGATTTGTGTATGTTGAACCAGCCTTGCATCCCAGGGATGAAGCCCACGTGATCATGGTGGATAAGCTTTTTGGTGTGCTGCTGGATTCGGTTTGCTAGTATTTTATTGAGGATTTTTGCATCGATGTTCATCAGGGATATTGGCCTAAAATTCTCTTTTTTTGTTTTGTCTTTGCCAGGCTTTGATATCAGGATGATGTTGGCCTCATAAAATGAGTTAGGGATGATTCCCTCTTTTTCTATTGATTGGAATAGTTTCAGAAGGAATGGTACCAGCTCCTCTTTGTACCTTTGGTAGAATTCGGCTGTGAATCCATCAGGTCCTGGACTTTTTTTGGTTGGTAAGCTCTTAATTATTGCCACAATTTCAGAGCCTGTTATTGGTCTATTCAGAGATTCAAGTTGTTCCTCGTTTAGTCTTGGAAGGGTGTATGTGTCCAGGAATTTATCCATTTCTTTTAGATTTTCTAGTTTATTTGTGTAGAGATGTTTATAGTATTCTCTGATGGTAGTTTGTATTTTTGTGGGATCAGTGGTGATATCCCCTTTATCATTTTTTATTGCGTCTATTTGATTCTTCTTTCTTTTTTTCTTTATTAGTCTTGCTAGCGGTTTATCAATTTTGTTGATCTTTTCAAAAAACCAGCTCCTGGATTCATTGATTTTTTTTTTTTTTTTTTTTTTTTTGAGACAGAGTCTCGCTCTGTCTCCCAGGCTGGAGTGCAGTGGCGCAATCTTGGCTCACTGCAAGCTCTGCCTCCCGGGTTCACGCCATTCTCCTGCCTCAGCCTCTCCGAGTAGCTGAGACTACAGGCGCCCGCCAGCACACCCGGCTAATTTTTTGTATTTTTAGTAGAGACAGGGTTTCACCGTGGTCTCGATCTCCTGACCTCGTGATCTGCCTGCCTCAGCCTCCCAAAGTGCTGGGATTACAAGCGTGAGCCACCGCACCCAGCTCATTGATTTTTTTTGAAGGGTTTTTTGTTTCTCTGTCTCCTTCAGTTCTGCTCTGATCTTAATTATTTCTTGCCTTCTGCTACCTTTTGAATGTGTTTGCTCTTGCTTCTCTAGTTCTTTTAATTGTGATGTTAGGGTGTCAATTTTAGATCTTTCCTGCTTTCTCTTGTGGGCATTTAGTGCTATAAATTTCCCTCTACACACTGCTTTAAATGTGTCCCAGAGATTCTGGTATGTTGTGTCTTTGTTCTCATTGGTTTCAAAGAACATCTTTATTTCTGCCTTCATTTCGTTATGTACCCAGTAGTCATTCAGGAGCAGGTTGTTCAGTTTCCATGTAGTTGAGTGGTTTTGAGTGAGTTTCTTAATCCTGAGTTCTAGTTTGATTGTACTATGGTCTGAGAGACAGTTTGTTATAATTTTTGTTCTTTTACAGTTGCTGAGGAGTGCTTTACTTCGAACTATGTGGTCAATTTTGGAATAAGTGTCATGTGGTGTTGAGAAGAATGTATATTCTGTTGATTTGGGGTGGAGAGTTCTGTAGATGTCTCTTAGGTCCACTTGGTGCAGAGCTGAGTTCAGTTCCTGGATATCCTTTTTAACTTTCTGTCTCGTCGATCTGTCTAATGTTGACAGCGGGGTGTTGAAGTCTCCTATTATTATTGTGTGGGAGTCTAAGTCTCTTTGTAGGTCTCTAAGGACTTGCTTTATGAATCTGGGTGCTCCTGTATTGGGTGCATATATATTTAGGATAGTTAGCTCTTGTTGAATTGATCCTTTTACCATTATGTAATGGCCTTCTTTGTCTCTTCTGATCTTTGTTGGTTTAAAGTCTGTTTTATCAGAGATTAGGATTGCAACCTCTGCTTTTTTTTGTTTTCCATTTGCTTGGTAGATCTTCCTCCAACCCTTTATTTTGAGCCTGTGTGTGTCTCTGCACATGAGATGGGTCGCCTGAATGCAGCACACTGATGGGTCTTGACTCTTCATCCAATTTGCCAGTCTTTGTCTTTAATTGGAGCATTTAGCCCATTTACATTTAAGGTTAATATTGTTATGTGTGAATCTGATCCTGTCATTATGATGTTAGCCGGTTATTTTGCTTGTTAGTTGATGCAGTTTCTTCCTAGCATCGAGGGTCTTTACAATTTGGCATGTTTTTGCAGTGGCTGGTACTAGTTGCTCCTTTCCATGTTTAGGGCTTCCTTCAGGAGCTCTTGTAAGGCAGGCCTGGTGGTGACAAAACCTCTCAGCATTTGCTTGTCTGTAAAGGTTTTTATTTCTCCGTCACTTATGAAGCTTAGATTGGCTGGATATGAAATTCTGGGTTGAATATTCTTTTTTTAGAATGTTGAATATTGGCACACACTCTTTTCTGTCTTTTAAAGTTTCTGCCAAGAGATCCACTGTTAGTCTGATGGGCTTCCCTTTGTGGGTAACCCGATGTTTCTTTCTGGCTGCCCTCAACATTTTTTCCTTCATTTCAGCTTTGGTGAAACTGACAATTATGTGTCTTGGAGTTGTTCTCCTCAAGGAGTATCTTTGTGGTGTTCTCTGTATTTCCTGAATTTCAATGTTGGCCTGCCTTGCTAGGTTGGGGAAGTTGTCCTGGGTGATATCCTGAAGTGTGTTTTCCAACTTGGTTCCATTCTCCCCGTCACTTTCAGGTACACCAATCAGACGTAGATTTGGTCTTTTCACATAGTCCCATATTTCTTGGAGGTTTTGCTCATTTCTTTTTACTCTTTTTTCTCTAAACTTCTCCTCTCACTTCATTTCATTCATTTGATCTTCAATCACTGTCACCCTTTCTTTCAGTTGATCAAATCAGCTACTGAAGCTTGCACATTTTTCACATAGTTCTTGCGCCATGGTTTTCTGCTCCATCAGGTCATTTAAGGTCTTCTCTGTGCTGTCTATTCTAGTTAGCCATTCGTCCAATCTTTTTTCAAGGTTTTTAGCTTCTTTGTGATGGGTTCGAACATGCTCCTTTAGCTCGGAGAAGTTTGTTATTACTGGTCTTCTGAAGCCTTCTTCTCTCAACTCATCAAAGTCATTCTCCATCCAGCTCTGTTCCTTTGCTGGTGAGGAGCTGTGTTCCTTTGCAGGAGAAGAGGCACTCTTATTTTTAGAATTTTCAGCTTTTCTGCTCTGGTATCTCCCCATCTTTGTGGTTTTTTCTACCTTTGGTCTTTGATGATGGTGACGTACAGATGGGGTTTTGGTGTAGATGTCCTTTCTGTCTGTTAGTTTTTCTTCTAACAGTCAGAACTCTCAGCTGCAGGTCTGTTGGAGTTTGCTGGAGGTCCACTCCAGACCGTTTGCCTGGGTATCACCAGTGGAGGCTGCAGAACCGCAAATATTGCAGAACAGCAAATGTTGTTGCCTGATTGTTCCTGTGGAAGCTTCGTCTCAGAGGGGCACACGGCTGTATGAGGTGTCAGTCAGCCGCTACTGGGAAGTGCCTCCCAGTTAGGCTACTCGGGAGTCAGGGACCCACTTGAGGAGGCAATCTGTCCATTCTCAAACTCCATGCTGGGAGAACGACTACTCTCTTCAAAGCTGTCAGACAGGGGCATTTAATTCTGCAGAGGTTTCTGCTGCCTTTTGTTCAGCTATGCCCTGCCCCCAGAGGTGGAGTCTACAGAGGCAGGCAGGCCTCCTTGAGCTGTGATGGGCTCCACTCAGTTCGAGCTTCCTGGCCGCTTTGTTTACCTACTCAAGCCTCAGCAATGGTGGGCGCCCCTCCCCCAGCCTTGCTGCCACCTTGCAGTGTGATCTCAGACTGCTGTGCTAGCAGTGAGCCAGGCTCCGTGGGTGTGGGATCCTTTGAGCCAGGCGCAGGATATAATCTCCTGGTGTGCTGTTTGCTACGACCGCTGGAAAAGCACAGTATTAGGGTGGGAGTGACCCGATTTTCCAGGTGTCATCTGTCATGGCTTCCCTTGGCTAGGAAGGGGAATTCCCCGATCCCTTGTGCTTCGCAGGTGAGATGATGCCTCGCCCTGCTTCGGCTCACGGTCTGTGGGCTGCACTCACTGCCCTGCACCCACTGTCCGCCAAGCCCCAGTAAGATGAACCCGGTACCTCAGTTGGAAATGCAGAAATCACCCGCCTTCTGCATCGCTCACGCTGGGAGCTGTAGACTGGAGCTATTCCTATTTGTCCTTCTTGGAACCTCCCCCTCAGAACTCAATAGATTTAGCAGCTGATTAGACACAGCAGAAGATAGGATTGTAGAACTACATGACATTAGAAAATATCCAAAATGGATTAAACATACCACCCAGAGATTCAAGAAGCTCTGTGAAGCCCAGTAGGATGAATACACAGAAAATCATACCCAGATACATCATGGAAGAACTGAAAACCAAACAGAATCTTAAAAGCAGCCACAAGTCGAAAAGATTAATTATTTTCAAAGCAACAACAATAAGATGAAGATGGATAGTGGGCTTCTCAGTAATAATTACTCAACCTGGAAGACAATAGAATGGCACCTTTAAAATGCTAAAAGAATAACTACCAACCTAGAATTCTATTCCCAGCAAAAAAAATCCTCAAAAATGGAGGTGTGAATCTTAAATGAAATTTTCTAAGTGAGAGAAGCCAGATTCAAGAGGCTGTATAGTATAATGCATTTATACGACATTCTGGAAAAGACAGAACTATAGCAATGGAAAATAAATCAGTGATTACTAGGTATTGGAGGATAGGAGAGGGGTTTGCTATATGGAATGCATGAGAAATTTAGGGGATGATGTAATTCTGTGTATTATATATACCACAACATTCTTCTGTCAAACCTGTAAAATGACACCAGAAGGAGTCAACTGTACTATATGCAAATTTACAAGGATGTGCAGGAGAACTCTAGTGTGGAATTTATACTATGAAAATGTAACAGCCTTTCACAAATGCATAACATAAAACTCAATGAGCAGAGTAGGGGGAAAAGAAGTTGACTTAACTTTGGAAAATGGCATTTTGACTGGATACTGTAAGGCTAAAGACAAAAAGAAAGGTACATAAACAATGTTTCTACTTGGTAGATTTGTTTCTTGGATGGGTGCATGTCAGCAATTCTGAAACTACAGGTATACTAGAGTTGAACAAATAAGCAAATCGGTACTGAGAGGTAGGTATATTTTTTCACTGTTGAAAGAAGTTACTAATAAGCAAAGGGGAAGGCTAGAATGAGCTCTTTGCTGCTGCATTAGAGTTGGAGATACATCATGCCAGTTAGAATGTTGATTATTAAAAAGTCAAAAAACAACAGATGCTGGCAAGGATACAGAGAAAAAGGAATGCTTTTACACTGTTTGTGGGAGCGTAAATTAGTTCAACCATCGTGGAAGATGGTGTGGCGATTCCTCAAAGATCTGAGGCAGAAATACCATTTGACCCACCAATCCCATTGTTGGGTATATACCCAAAGAAATCTAAAACATTGTTTTATAAAAATATTAATACATGCACATGTATGTTCATTGCAGCACTATTCACAATAGCAAAGACATGGAATCAACCTAAAAGCCCATGAGTGATAGGATAAATAAAATATGGTATATACACACCATGGAATACTATGCAGCCATAAAAAGGAACGAGATCAGGTCCTTTGCAGAGACATGGATGGAGCTGGAAGCTGTTATGCTCAGCAAAGTAACGCAGCAACAGAAAACCAAACACTGCATATTTTCACTTATAAGTGGGAGTTGAGTGATACAAACACATGGACATATAGTGGGGAACAACATACACTGGAGTCTATTAGGGCAGGGATGGGGAGGGAGAGCATCAGGAAGAATAGCTAATGGATGCTAGGCTTAATACCTAGGTGACGGGTTGATCTGTGCAGCAAACCACCATGGCACACCTTTACCTATGTAACAGACCTGCACATCCTGCACATGTACCCTGACACTTAAAGTTGAAAAAAAAAAGAATTGGGCTGGGCAGGGTGGTTCATGCCTATAATCCCAGCACTTTGGAAGGCCAAGGCGGGTGAATCCACCTGAGGTCAGGAGTTCAAGACCAGCGTGGCCAACATGGTGAAACCCCATCTCTACTAAAAATACAAAAATTAGTCGAGTGTGGTGGTGCACTCCTGTAGTCCCAGCTCCTTGGGAGGCTGAGGCAGGAGAATTGCTTGAACCTGGGAGGCAGAGGTTGCAGTGAGCTGAGATCACACCACTGCACTCCAGCCTGGGCGACAGAGCAAGACTCCAGCTCAAAAAAACAAAACAAAACAGAATAAAACAGAACAAAACAAAACAAAACAAAACAAAAAAAACAGAATCGGAGATATCAGTATAAATTCATGGTTTAATTATATACAGATAGAAAGATAAATATAGACATATGTGTATACATGGGTTAGCGTGTATACGTATATTTTCTAGCTTTGTCTGCTGAGAGGGCCTAGAAGAACTGATACCCAGATCTTGGGATCTAAATATTATTATCTAGTAAAAGGAACCAGGACTCTTAGTAAAAGGAACCAGGAGACATGACCTGTTTCAGGGCTGGGCATCTTGTAGTGCTGGAAAGTAAGGAAGTACTTAAAGTAATGTCAAAAGGATACATAAGACAGCCCGAAAGAGCTCCCACGGTTAAAACTGGAGCAATTTGAACCACAAAATAATGATATTATTGGATCCCCTATTAATATAAATAAATGATTAAATAAATGGATAAATTGGGGAGAGGGGAGTTTATTTATTTATTTAGTATTTTTTTTTGAGACAAGGTCTTGCTCTGTTACCTAGGCTGGAGTGCAATGGTGCAACCATGCTTCACTGCAGTCTTGACCTCCTGGGCTTAAGCAATCCTCCTACCTCAGCCTCCTGAGTAGCTGGGACCACAGGTGGCACCATCATGCCTGGCTAAATTTTAAATTTTATGTATAGATGAGATCTCCTCATGTTGCTCAGACTGGTCTCAAACTCATAGCCTCAAGCGATCCACCTGCCTCGGCCTCCCAAAGTGCTAGGATTACAGGCGGGAGCCATCGCACTCAGCTGGGAAAAATATTTTACAAAACAATTTCAGCTACCAAATGTAGGAGGAAAAGGAGAAATAGAAAAATCACCCTTAGAAAATCACAGTAATAATTGCTGCAGGCCAGGCACAGTGGCTCACGCCTGTAATCCCAGCACTTTGGGAGGACGAGGCAGGTGAATCATGAGGTCAGGAGTTCAAGACCAGCCTGGCCAAGATGGTGAAACCCCATCTCTACTAAAAATACAAAAACTAGGCGGGCATGGTGGTGGGTGCCTGTAATCCCAGCTACATGGGAGGCTGAGGCAGGGAATTGCTTCAACCCGGGAGGCGGAGGTTGCAGTGAGCCGAGATTGCGCCACTGCCCTCCAGCCTGGGCCACAGAGCGAGACAGCGTCTCAAAAAAAAAAAAAAAAAAAAAAAAAAAAAAAAAAAAAAATTGCTGCAGGCAGTATCCACTGATGAATGCCAAATTTGATGGCTGAAACTTTAAGGAGAAACAAGGTAGTTACACAGTCACACAATATTTTTTCCAAATTATTTACTGTAGTGATTTTATATCTTGTTCAAAATTTTGCTATTCCTCCCTCCGGGAAGCAGAGCTTAATTCTATGCTCCAACACCCCACCCTATTGTGGAATAAGTGACTTGTTTCTAATGACTAGAATATGTAAGGGAAAAATACTAGGTTTACAGTGGAGACCAACCTTCTAGACCAACCTAAAACCCAGAAATAATTCATGTTGGTATCAGTGATTCACGTGAGTATCAAATATTCATGATGCAATGTGATGAAAAGGGAACTTTATTCTCTATGACATTCTTCCCCCACAGCTAGTATAATTATGAAAAAATATCAGACAAGCCCCATTTGAGGGACATTCTACAAGATACCTCAATAATATTCTTCAAAAGTGTCAAGGTCAGTAAAAACAAGGAAAGACTGAGAAACTGTGACAGAATGGAGGAATCTAAGGAGACATGATGACTAAATGCAATGTGGTAACCTGGACTGGATCCTGGCATTTATAAGACTATAAATTTTTCTCAATATGGCTTCAGCTGGATCCTAAGTTTTATATATTGTATTTTTATTCAAATTATTTTCTAATTTTTTTGTAATTTCTTCTTCAACATATTGGCTACTTAGAAGTATACTTCTTTTAAGAATATTTGGGTATTTTATTTTTTGCTAACTTAAAAAATTGATTTCTAGCTTATTTCTATTGTATCAGATAATATAGTCCATATAATTGCAGTCACTTAATATATGTAGAGATTTTGCTTTCTGGCCAAGCATATAATTGATTTTGGTAAATATTCTAACACTGATGAATTTGAAAAGAATGTGTATTCTGCATTTCTTAGGTGCAGTGTTCTGTGAATATGAATTATATAGACCAACTTTGTCAATCTTGTTAAAATCTTCTATATTATTACTGATTTTTCTGTCTATGTTTTCCATATTTTTTTCTCTACATGTTTCAGTCTAGCTATTTTTTTCTGTCCTTTCACTTTACTAATTCTCTCTTCAGTTTGTCTAATCTGCTGATAAACTCAATCTATTGAGTTCTTAATTTGATTTATTATATTTTTCAGTTCTAATATTTCCATATGGTTTGTCTTTTATAATTTTCAGTCCTCCGTGGAAATTCATTTTGTTATATATTTCCCTGAGCATGTTAATCACATATATTTTAAAGTCTATGTCAATAAATTCAGTATCTGGACTTCTTGTAGATCCATTTCTATTGTCTCTCTTTCTCTCTTGGTTTTTGGTCATATGACCTTTTCTCCAGTGAAGTAGAGTAAATTTTGATTCCATGACTGACTTTGTGCATGAAAAGTTGTAAAGGAAATTTGAGGCTTTGGATGGTATTACCTTTCTTTAGAGAGATTTACTTTTGCTTCTGGAAGTTGGAGTTGGGCAGATTATTTTACTAGTCAGAGATTCAGCTGCCTGGAAGCTGTTTTCATCTTTGTGAGGAGTAATTTATTTCCACTTTGTACTCTAAGAGTGTAGCTCTTTGGGGTTGCAACTAAAATTCTAGGATATTTGCCAGAGTCCCTCCTCCTTGGCGGGCCCTGAACACTAAGCCTATCCTCATAAGACTGCTAGTGGATCTGCCTGTTTCTCAGCCTCTAGTGACCTATCAGATGCTGATTATCAGGATCACTTCTTTATGGTTCTCTTCTCTGTATGATCTTGGAGATGTATTCTACATCATCAGTCTTTTTGCAGGATCATGAAATTGTAGAAATTTAGAGATGAAAGTGACCTAATTATAGACCAACCTTCTAGACCAACCTAAAACCCAGAGACTCATACTCACATCTCCCCATTCCTTGTCCAGTGTTCTTCCATTAACATGTATAATAAGTTAGCTGAAATGAATAAAGTTGTTAACATAAAATTGAGCTATATTGTAAAGGGTTAGATAGCAAAATGTCTTTAGTTGTAATGAGCAAAACACTTAATGAGTAAGTGTTTTATAAGCTAGTAGGTAGGACAGCGAGATATAGTGGTCTCTCCTTATTTTGTGGGGGATAAGTTCCAGGACCTGCAGCAGATGCCTGAAACCTCAGATAGTATCAAACCCTGTGCAATATGTACTGTTTTTCCCGATGTGTACATACCTGTAATGAAGTTTAATTTATAAATTATGCATATAAGAAGTTAACAACCACTAAAAATAGAACAATTATAGCAATATACTATAATAAAAATTATGCAAATGTGGTCTCACTTTCTGCCAAAATATCTTATTGTATTATGTTGACCTGTTTTTGGACAATGGTTGACTGCGGGTAACTGAAACCTCAGAAAGTGAACCCATGGATAAGGGGGGATTACTATAAAGTAAAAAAAAAAGACATCTTCTTACTTCACTAAACTATATTTCACTACTTAACTGTATAGTAATTAATAAGAGGGGATATTACTCATTTTTGTCTGTATGAACCTAAAATGGTAATGATAATATTTGAAAAAAATTGAATGTTTAAAATTTATAATGATTTACAAATTAACAGTCCGAATCAACAAAATAGTTTATATTGAATCCACAATGTCTGCATTTTAGAAGTTAGACATCGTTTTTGATACATGTCCTTAACACATAGATAGAATTACTGATAAGGAGTGAGGATGCACAGTAATAGCACAGGAGTAACAAGTAACAGACACCTTCCTTCAGAATTCAGGCAGTTCACATGTGATGTGAGTAGGGTAGGAATTATGTTGACCTGGAAAGCATATATCTTCAGTTCAACCTACATCTGCCATTCAGCTCCAAGTAATTATTGGCATGTAGAAAAATAAGCTCTGTGCTATCCAGCTTTTTCAATTATTGAAGAGAAACTAGAAATACAGATTTCAACATGAAATCTATTGAATTCTAAAAATCGGAAGTAAGTTGAAAGTTTTAAAACAAACTATATTTCTGAGCCAGATCATCTCTACAATGGGGATTAAAGATCTCTACCACAAATCTTTTAGGCTTTTAAATTATGCATTAATTTGATAACCCTTTATAAGCCATTTCTCAATCTATGCCTTAAGAGAATTGAAAATTTAATGGGCATCACATGCTATGCAAATTAATGACTATACTATCACATAGTATGTATTATGTATCATAATAGAATCATGAGCAAAGTATTAGGGTAGTTCAGAAAGGGCACATTAAATTTGTTAAATATCTAAAGAATAAATTTTTGAATTCTAAATTAGCAGTAAACAAAAGTCAGTGGAGTTTTGGGTGGTTTAAAATAAGAAAAGTATGAGGGAAAACTGGATAATTAATGGCATAATATGTGGTAAATAACATTAAGCAGCATTTCAATACCCCATAAAATTAAAAATGGTATGGATAGAATCATACCCCTTTCTGATTATTATTATTTGTAGAATGTATATCTTTATACCATATGGAAAACTGATAAAATAGGTGTTAGCCACATTGCAGAAAAATAGCATTAGAATATATTTGTACTAGAGTAGGATTTTATTAACTTCATGCTTTCTATTATAAATTATTAAACTTTTTATTAGAACTTTAATTTTTTCTTCCATTTATCTTTAAGCAGCTTTTAAAAATTATAAAAATTCTTATTAAATGTCAATGAGAAAAAATATTAAATTTAATAAAAAATGTCTCTAACTTCAATAAAGTACCTAGAATACAGAATCTTAAAAGTGTTTATTTTTTATTAGATGCCTTAGGACTACAAGGATATAAGTGTTTTTACAAAAACAATAAAAGAGGAGTAATTTGATGGTTTATTTACTCTTTATAACCTTTAGAAAGTGTCATGCCTTTTTTAAAGTGTTTGCTTCAGGCAGCAGTTTTACAAGATGGGCTATGTATTGGTCAGGCCTCTTCAATTCTTGACCCTGAACAGATTTAGGTACATACACCAGGCACGTTTCCAAGCAGCCAAAATTGTAACTGGGTACTTGTACATTCCTTTTCAAACTCATAATCCACCTCCTACGAAATTGCTCAAATCAGTTTCTCATGTTGTCTAAGAAAATACTAATCACTCTTCCAGATAGTTTCTTGGTCTGAAAAGTACTCAAGATAAATATTTCTAACATTCATGGGCTAGCCTAAAAGTTTATATTTACACAAATCTCTTTCTTGATAGTATTTGAACCATGATTTTCACATTGGTCAACTTAATCTATTACAAAGATTTCTGATATAGAAAAGTATCTATTAATGTTAGAAAATTCATAGCAATTCTTAAATTCTTTTGTTTTTCATTCAACAAATATTTCTAGTTTTTATTTTGAGATGTTTTACCAAATAACCAGATTGTGCTTGCATATTTTACATAGGTAAAATAATTTTGAATGGTTTCCTAAATTTGAGGGGATATAAAGATTAACTTCTGAAGTTTTTGAAGGAAAGGAATATATATCATAACAATCCATACTGTTCTGCAGCATCCACAATCTCTTCAAGGTAGTGGAATGCAGCATTTAAAATACTTTGGAGACAGATGATCTGAGTTTGAATACTGGCTCTGCCATTTACCTCCTGTGTGACTTTAGGCAACCTATTTACCCTCTTGCTATCTCAGGTTCCTTATGTATAAAATGGCAATAGTAAGAGAACCTACCTCATTATATTATGTCCAGGATTCAAATAATAAATAAAAAGTACTAAGAACAATATCTAGATCATGGTAAGACCTCAGAACCCACTCTAACCACTGAAAGAGAAGTGGTTAAAAGAGAACCAGACCTACATGATGAAAACAGTATCTTGTACATTTTCAGTCCAACTGCTTTGAGAAGAGATGCATGTTTTATGCACACTCCTTCCCAAAACAAATGTATATATGTACATTTATTTCCTTTTTCAATATGTTTTAATAATAGAAAGGTATTACTGTAAGAGATTGTAATCTCTCCTCATTTATGTATCTTGTAGTATATACTGTTGGTATGGATTTCCTCCCTTCTTCCATGTGGAAAAACCCTAACTGTGTCATAGTGTGTCCGGAAGTAGTGGGTTCTTGGTCTCACTGACTTCAAGAATGAAGCCGCGGACCCTCGTGGTGAGTGTTACAGCTCTTAAGGTGGCGCGTCTGGAGTTTGTTCCTTCCGATGTTCGGATGTGTTCGGAGTTTCCTCCTTCTGGTGGGTTCGTGGTCTCGCTGGCTCAAGAGTGAAGCTGCAGACCTTCGCGGTGAGTGTTACAGTTCTTAAGGCGGCGCGTCTGGAGTTGTTCGTTCCTCCCGGTGGTCTCGTGGTCTCGCTGCCTTCAGGAGTGAAGCTGCAGACCTTCGCGGTGAGTGTTATAGCTCATAAATGCAGTGTGGACCCAAAGAGTGAGCAGTAGCAAGATTTATTGCAAAGAGCGAAAGAACAAAGCTTCCACAGTGTGGAAGGGAACCCCAGCGGGTTGCCACTGCTGGCTCGGGCAGCCTGCTTTTATTCTCTTATCTGGCCCCACCCACGTCCTGCTGATTGGTAGAGCCCAGTAGTCTGTTTTGACAGGGTGCTGATTGGTGCGTTTACAATCTCTGAGCTAGACATAAAGGTTCTCCATGTCCCCATCAGATCAGTTAGATACAGAGTATCCACACAAAGGTTCTCCAAGGCCCCACCAGAGCAGCTAGATACAGAGTGTCGATTGGTGCACTCACAAACCTCGAGCTAGACACAGGGTGCTGATTGGTGTGTTTACAATCCCTGAGCTAGACTCAAAGTTTCTCCACGTCCCCATCAGATCAGTTAGATACAGAGTATTGACACAAAGGTTCTCCAAGGCCCCACCAGAGCAGCTAGATACAGAGTGTCGATTGGTGCACTCACAAACCTCAAGCTAGACACAGGGTGCTGATTGGTGTGTTTACAAACCTTGAGCTAGATACAGAGTGCCGATTGGTGTATTTACAATCCCTGAGCTAGACATAAAGGTTCTCCAAGGCCCCACCAGAGTAGCTAGATACAGAGTGTCGATTGGTGCATTCACAGACCCTGAGCTAGACACAGGGTGCTGATTGGTGTATTTACAATCCCTGAGCTAGACATAAAGGTTCTCCATGTCTCCACCAGACTTAGGAGCCCAGCTGGCTTCACCCAGTGGATCCTGCACCGGGGCTGCAGGTGGAGCTGCCTGCCAGTCCTGCGCCGTGCACTCCTCAGCCCTTGGGTGGTCGATGGGACTGGGCGCCGTGGAGCAGGGGGTGGCGCTCGTCAGGGAGGCTCAGGCTGCATAGGAGCCCACGGAGGCGGGGTAAGGCTCAGGCATGGTGGGCTGCAGTCCCCAGGCCTGCCCCACGGGAAGGCAACTAAGGCCTGGCGAGAAATCGAGCGCAGCGCCAGTGGGCTGGCACTGCTGGGGCACCCAGTACACCCTCTGCAGCTGCTGGCCCGTGTGCTAAGCCCCTCATTGCCCGGGGCCGGCAGGGCTGGCCGGCTGCTCTGAGTGAGGGGCCCACCGAGCCCACGCCCACCCGGAACTCCAGCTGGCCCGCAAGCGCCGTGCGCAGCCCCTGTTCCCGCTCACGCCTCTCCCTCCACACCTCCCTGCAAGCTGAGGGAGCCGGCTCCAGTCTTGGCCAGCCCAGAAAGGGGCTCCCACAGTGCAGCGGTGGGCTGAAGGGCTCCTCAAGTGCTGCCAAAGTGGGAGCCCAGGCAGAGGAGGCGCTGAGAGCTAGTGAGGGCTGTGAGGACTGCCAGCACGCTGTCACCTCTTAATAGGGTCCACCTCTCATGACTGTGAGTCGGATAAGTCCTCACTGGTATTAATCACCTATAAAGATCCAATGTGCTTCCCCTGCCAATGACTGGCTTAGGAGAGGGTATGTGACACAGTTATGGCCAATGAAATATTAGGGAATGTGTGTTGGGAAGCTTCTCGGAAAGCTTTTGTTAACCTTTTTTTAAGAGAATACACTTTTTCTACTGCAGGATGTTCTCTGACTTGTCATTAATGCCTAAAATGAAAGTAACCATTTTGCAACCATGAGGGGTGGAAAGCATGATGAAAATCACTGATAATGGCAAAATGGAAAGATGAGCAGAATCATAGTATTGATGATATTGTTGAGTGGGCCACTGAAATAATCAATTGTAGAAGCACTACCTTTAGACTCCTGTTCATGTGAGATGCTAACTCCCATAAGCCATTGTGAGCTGGATTTTGTTGTTGTTATTTGCTGCTAAAAACGTTCTAAATGAGACAACTTTCATGAAAGTCTATCTTTGAGTAACATAGCATAAGTGTATATATGTGTATGTATGTATAATAAAGCAAAGGACATAAAAGTGAGTCATAGGCCGGGCGCGGTGGCTCACACTTGTAATCCCAGCACTTTGGGAAGCTGAGGCGAGCAGATCACGAGGTCAGGAGATCGAGACCATCCTGGCTAACATGGTGAAACCCCGTCTCTACTAAAAATACAAAAAATTAGCCGGGCACAGTGGCAGGCGCCTGTAGTCCCAGCTACCCCAGCTACTCGGGAGGCTGAGGCAGGAGAATGGCGTGAACCCAGGAGGCAGAGCTTGCAGTGAACTGAGATCACACCACTGCACTCCAGCCTGGGCGACTCTGTCTCAAAAAAAAAAAAGTGAGTCATAGTAAAATATTTCATTTAAAAAGCACATATTTTATCTGTTAATATCTACTCTTTGTTTTCTTTCCAACATGTTATTATGAAAATTGTCAAACATACAGCAAAACTGAAAGAATTTTACAGTGAACACTCATATAACATTAATTTTTTTTATTTTTGCTTTATCACATATCTATCCCTCTTTTGACTTCATTCTGATGATTTCAAAGTAAATTGCAGACATCAGTATACTTCCTCCTGATATTTAAAATGAATATCATGGGCCAAGTGCAGTGGCTCTTTCCTGTAATCTCAGCACTTTGGGAGGCCGAGGCAGACAGATCACCTGAGGCCAGGAGTTTGAGACCAGCCTGGCCAACATGGTAAAACCCCATTTCTACTAAAAATATAAAAATTAGCTGGGCATGGTGGCATGTACCTGTAATCTCAGCTACTTGAAAGGCTGAGGCAGGAGAATTGCTTGAACCTGGGATGCGGAGGTTGCAGTGAGCCAAAATCGCACCACTGCACTCCAGGCTGGGTCTGGGTGACAGAGCGAGACTGTGTCTCAAAAAATAAAAAATAAAATAAGTATCATTACAAAGGGTTTACTATTTTTCTACGGCTTTTTTCCTTACATTAAAGTTTATATACAATGAAATGTACACATCTTAGCTGTACATTCAGTGAGTTTTGACAGATGAATACACCTGTATAATTGAAACCTTATCAAGATGTGAAATATTTTCATCAACACAGAAAGCTCCCTCATGCCTCTTCCCAGGCAAATTCTATCCTTAATGCCCACCCCAAGAGATAATTGCTCTCTTGATTTTTTACCCTACTCAATTAGTTTTTTTTATTCAACCATTTCATTTAAATGGAATCATCACTGTGTATTCTTTTGGGTAAGGCTGCTTTCACTCAGCATGTTTTAAATTAATCTATGTTGTATATATTAGCATACAGATTCTATAAATGCTTTTCAAAGTGTATACTTATATAATTCATTTTCTCTGATGTGATTATAAGTTGCATTTTCAATTTTGGTTTCTGCATATTCATTGTTAAAATATAGAAATATGACATTGTTTTTTGTGTGTTAATCTTGTATCCTGTGACCTTCTTAAATTCACTTACTATTTTTGGGAGTTTTTTTGTAGGTTCCTTAGTATTTTCTATGCATACAATCATATCATCTGCAAATAGAGGTAGTTTTATTTTTTCCTTTCCAATCTGTTTATTTACTTGGGTATGACTTATAGCAGTGGCTAAAACTTTCAGTATTATATTTAATAAGAGCGATGAGAATAGACATCCCTATATTGTTTCTGATCTTAAAGGGAAAGCATTCAGTCTTTCACCATTAAATATGATGCTAAATGTACGGTTTTTGTAAATGTTCTTTACAAAAAGCAAGGATAATATTTTTATTCCTAACTTGGTAAGAGTTTTTATCAAGAATGGATGTTGAATTTTGTTAAGTGTTTTCCCTGTGTTGGTTGATGTGATCATATGATTAGCGTATTGATGTAATAAATTATACTGATTGATTTTCAACTGTTGAACCAGCTTTGCATACCTGCAATAAATTCCACTTGTCATGGTATATAATTTTTAAATTATATTGTTGGATTCTGTTTGCTAATATGTTATTAAGGATTTTTGCATCAAAATTTGTGAGAAGTATTGGTCAGAGTATTCCCTTTGTGCTGTCTTTGGTATTGGTATTATGGTAAATAGGTCTGATAAAATCAGTTAGTATGTGTTTCCTCCTCTTCTGTTTTTCTGGAAGAGACTGTGTAAAAGTGGTGTTAATTCTTTAAATATTTGGTAGTATTCTCCAGTGAAACCATCTGGGCCTGAAGATTTCTTTTTGGGAGACTTTTTATTAAAAACTCAACTCCTTTCATAGTTACAGGGCTATTTAGATTGTCTGTATTATCTTGGTTGAGTTTTGATAGTTTGTGGCTTTCGAGACATTGGCCAATTTCTCTAAGTTGTCAAATTACTGAGTGTAAAGTTTTTTTGTAGCATTTGCTTATTATCTTTTTAACAGTTATGTTTTTGTACATGGTCTTTTTTAGCTCTTTGACCGTATTTAAAATAGTTTGATTAAAAGTTTTATGTAGTACATCCAATTTCTGGGCTTCCTAAAGTATAATTTCCATTATTTTTTTTCCCATATAATGGGCTACACTTTGCTTTTACTTTGCATGCCTTGTAACTTTTTGTTAAAAACATTTTGGATATATGGCAGCTCTGGAAATCAGACTCTTCTCACTTTCTAGGGTTCCTGCTTCTTGTCTTTGTTTAGTGTGTCTTTGAACTAATTTGTAAGGTCTGTTGTATTTGTTGTGTGTGGCTACTGACTTTGCTGTTAATATTAGTGGTCAGCTAGTGATCACAGAGATTTCTTTAAATACCAAAGGAAACAAAAAATCTCCTAGTTTTTACAGAAGGGCTCTGTGTGTGTGTGTGTGTGTTGAGGCACACCTTCAATACTTAAACCAGGCAGTTTTCAACTCTGCCTGTTATTCAGCAGAAGCTTCAGATTTCTCTAGTGATAACTTATGTTTGTGATGTGGGCAAATTCAGGAGTATTACATTATTTCAAACAAAACCAGAGAGTATTTCTAAATGACTGCTTCCTGCTTGGCATTGGGCCTCCCCACTTGTCTTTGGGTCTTTTCTTTGTCCTGCTTCCCAGAGAAACTGTCTTTGCAGCTCTCCTTGCTGTATCTCCTTGTTCTTTTTACTTGATGCTTACTGGCATGGCGGTGGTGGGAGACAGGGGAAGAAGGGCATTCTCTGATGTTCTCATTAAACCTTAGTCTTAGGTGAACCTGAGTCTCAGGATGAGATCTTCATGAGTGTTTGGTCCCTCCTTCGTATGTAATGCTGGGCCTAGCATGTATTCCTGCCCCTCCCACAATGAAAGAACTGTTGTTGCCTTGTTCTCCCAGTCCTCCTCTTCCCAGCTGCTGCTTAGAGGAGATAAGGAAGATAGGTCTGCGTAGGTAGAATTTTTAGTGATGACTTTTGGTCCCCTTGCCCAGCTGCAGAGGGTTTCCACTAGTGCTTTTAGCTATAGTTTCTGTTGCCCTCCCCTCTGCAGATTAAGGGTTTTGATCTGTAGAGGAAATAAGGAAGATGGTTTGTGACTTCTCTTCCCCTATATAGCCAGTGCTGCAGGGGAAAACTTTTATAGGATTTTTCTCAACCTTTTCTGTAAGCACCTGGTGGGTTTCCTAGAAGAAAAGCCTGCTAGAAAGTATAAATCTCCCTATTTCAAGGGATTCATATTTTTACAGTAGCCTACATTCTACCTTTAGCAATTTATTAAGGACTTTTCATTGAAGCTTCTTACCAGTCCTCAGTAGCTTATGTCCCAGGTAAGCAAATGTCAGGGTTCTGTTTCTCTAGGCACCTGTCTCTATCCAGATTTTGGGTACTTGATTGATGTGGGACCTCAGTTCTATGATGGACTTGTCTATTTAATTTGCAGTTTGTCCAGATTTTTTTCTTGTTGTAAAGGTGGGAGTATGCTATTTCTATATCTCTCCAGAAAGAGCTGAAACTGGAAGTTTTAAAGTCTTTATTTTTATAGCACTTTTCTTTTTCTTTTTGACTTAGGAAGCAGAAATTCATTATGAAGAGCAGATTGGTAAAATTATTGTGGAGACACAGGAACTTAAATGGCAAAAGGTGAGTGATATGATTAGGCTTTGTGTCCCCAGCCAAATCTAATCTTGAATTGTAATCCCCATAACCCCCACGTGTCAAGGGAGAGACAAGGTGGAGGCAATTGAATCATTTGGGCGGTTTCCCCATGCTGTTCTCCTGATAGTTTTCATGAGATCTAATGGTTTTATAAGGGGTTCTTCCCTCTTTGCTCAGCACTTCTTCTTTCTGTCACCTTGTAAAGAAGGTGCCTTGCTTCCACTTCGCCCTCCATCATGATTGTAAGTTTCCTGAGGCCTCCGCAGACATGCTGAACTGTGAGTCAATTAAACCTCTTTCTATTATAAATTACCCAGTCTTGGGCAGTTCTTTATAGCAGTACGAAAGCTAACTAATAAAGTGAGTATTTTTTTTCTCTCAGATTAGTATTTATAGCATCTATTTTAAAATGTATTCTAGTCCTTATTGTCAAGTTAATTTTTAAATTTTCTAATATATTCAGGGGTTAGTGGATTATTTTAGATAAAATCTCAAGAAAATCCCAACTAAAACTGTTGGTAACATTTAGGCTTCCAGAAAACTGAGAATAAGAATTTTGTTCAGCTTTTTGATACGGCACTGTGAATAACTCTGAAAACTATTTTACATCTGAGAAACACATTGTGTGTTATAGGGGAGTGAGAATATTTTGAAAGCAATGAAACCTCATAACTAGTACCATATTTTCCCAGGGTGTTATTACATAATGCAACTAAATATTAAAAAATAGTAGCAGCTCTTATTTTCTCCATAGTTTTATCTGTATTGAAGCATTTATGATAGTGCTTCTCATGCTGTTCCATCAGAGTAATCTTAACAACTAAAACCTGAAGGTGTAATTATGCTGATTTCTGTTCTCATTGTTTGGTAATATTGAAACAGGAATTGGGGGTGACATCAGAATCAGAAGTCAGGTGATAGTGGATAGACCAAACTAGAAATAATTGGGATTTCGAGGCTAGACAGATCCAAAGGGTGTGCAGACTGTGGGAGTAAAATCAGGGTTGAATTATATGAAGGACAAGTCTGAAACAGACCTATCTGTGGAGGGAAAGAATATGGAGGGAAAGAATAGGTAAATATTAAGTACAACTAATTTCAAGCAGATTTTAAAATGTAAAGTTATATCTTGTTTTTGTATAGAGCTAACAGCATAAAGTTATCACGGTCCTTAAGGTAAGTTTAACGAACCCAATTTAATGACCAACTGCAGTGGCTCACGCCTGTAATCCCAGCACTTTGGTAGGCCAAGGCAGGAGGGTTACTTGAAGCCAGGAGATCAAGACCAGCCTGGGCAACATAGTGCGACCTTGTCTCTATTAAAAAATACATATATTAGCAGGATGTGGTGGTGTGTGCCTGTAGTCCTAGCTCCTTGGGAGGCTGAGGTGGGAGGATCACTTGAGCCCAGGAGTTTGAGGCTGTAGTGAGCTATGTTTGTGCCATTGCACTCCAGCCTGGGTGCAGAGCGAGGCTCTGTCTCTAAAAATAAATAAATAAATCCAATTTAAAATGTCAACATATTTTGGGTAATTAAGCTTATTCTAAGGTTTATGTGGACATAAACATACAAGAGTGGCTGGGAAATTTAAAAAGAAAGGAATGAAATAGTCATACTTGATTCTTAAACATAATATAAAGCTGTCATAATTAAAATAGCTTGGTGCAGTATACATATTTAGTAGAACACAACAGAATCTAGAAATAGATCCAAATACATAAGATAATTTAGTGAATGTTAACAGTGGCCTTTAAATCTGTGGGGAATAACAGATTATTCAAGAAATGGTATTAAAGCTGGATTCCATCTGAAGAAAAATCCAGATTCCTACCTTTACCAACTTTTAGAAAAACAAGAACTTTCATATGTTGTTAGCAGTGTAAATTAGAACTGCCTGGTTGCATTCCCTCAAATATCACCAAACAACTTGTTAATAAAGCAGGTGTGTTTATTGAAACTCATTGCAGTAAGTGAAAACACTACTTTTACAGAGTCTTAGTATTTCAAAAGTTGCAAATCAGTATTGGACTATGTAGAGGGTTATAGGGTCTAGGTGCAAGTAGATTTAGGCAGATCTTTTAAGGGAGGATATTGATGGGGATTGGGCAAATTTTGTAATGTAGTATTTTAGGATTGTGAATGTGGCAACATGGAGGCTCTTGAAGCTACTCTTGAGAATAAATAGTTGTTTGATAAACCAGATGTTTACCCAAATAAACTATTGTCTCAGATAAGTTGTTTTGCAGCAGTTGCCCGAAACAAACAGTGATATAATTTATTGGTTTTTATAGTCTTATATTTACTGGGCAAAGGTTTCCTGGAACAAAAACTAAGTTGTGTTGACACAGGTATTCTCAGTTCTTACTCTGAATATCTCTGTTATATTGATGCAGGTGGTTTCAGTTCTCAGTCCCCTTTTGCTTCTTCAACCTGAGCTGGAAAATAAAATAAACCATTATTATTTAGGATGTGATCAGTCAAGATTTATGCTGCTTGATGAAGAGTCATGATGGCATGTAGGTGGTTTCTGGTGATGTGTGTGTGTGTGTGTGTGTGTGTATCAATTTTTCCTTTTGTTGGATCATAATTTGTTGGATCATTTTATAGGACAGTGGCTATGCAACAGTACTTAAGACTCCAGAAGTTACACTTCTGAACACACCAACGTGGAAAAACACTAAGGAAAAGTTTATTATCAGAACTTGTAGATCACTTTTAAGCCAGCAGCCAGGAATACCTGTATTAAACCAAGAGAACAGAGGCCATCCCCAAATCAAAAATTTCCATTAGTAATTGGACTCACACCATAGAGTGGCCAAGAATGTAGGGAGCAATATTAAGAATAAGGACCTTTGAAACCATCATGGTTAATAAATAATATGTTTTTACTCACTTAAGGGGCTGGATTAAGACAGGGGAAAGAAAGTACCTCAGAAAATAAAGAACAAAAGCCTGCAAATAAAAGCATTGCAATCTTTAGCTCTGATTATCTAGGTAGGGTGTTAGCAGGCTTTTTATGTACAGAGCCGTATAGTAAATATTTCAGGCTTTGTGGACGGTATGGTCTCTGTCACAACCATTCAACTCTGTTGTTATAGTGTAAAAGCAGCCATGGACAGTACTTACATGAATCAGTGTGGCTATGTTCCTATAAAATGTTATGGACACTAAGATTTATATTTTATACAATATTCAGGTGATTTGAAATGTTATTTTTTTATTTTTCTTTTTAACCCATTAAAAATATAAGAACCATTCCTGGCTCACAGGCCATATAAAAACAGACTATGTAGGTCTTGTGTAGAGGCTGTCTTGATCCATACCTCTTGAATGATAGCTGTTTCTTTCTGAATATGTCTGCTTCTGAAGCTTTCTCAAGACTCCGTAGATTTAAATTTCTTGATGGAATGGCATTCCATGTATTAGTGAAACCTAGTGTCTGTTCATCTGGGAGACATGAATTCAAGGATCTATTCCCCGGGGGTTTAGCTACTGTGCTAGCAGTTCTTGGTAGGATTATTTCCAACATGGTTTCAGGATGTTTGTTTTTTCTCTCAGGTCATTTCTAGAAGACACTACCTCTGAGCTTTTGGTCATATAGAAGAAAAGCAACTTTTATCTGTTTGTGATAAGACTCTGAAACATATTACATTAGTCCCTTGGAGTACTTTGCCACATTTGCCTGAAGTAAAGAAATGTCCAAAATCAGGGGAGAAGTGGCCAACTTCATAGGGCAAACTCTTAACAAGTTTATATGGTAAAAGCCAATGAATATAGGGGAGTATGGACTTCATGGTGTTATGAGTTAGAGGTAACCTTCTTGGTCATGGAAGTTTAAGAGTGTCAGATACAGTGTGCCATTAGTCCTCTCTACTTTTCTTCAAGTTTGAGGATGATGGGGGCAATGAATTTCTAAATAAATGACAAGGTTTTGCAAAGTTCTGTAATGACAGTCCCAGTAAATTGAGTAACCCTGTCCCTCGAGATCCTCAGGTTGGAAACACAAAATCAAGTAATTTGTTTTTCTACTCACAGAACTGTAGCTCTCTGGCAAGAAGTTTTAGTTCATCCTGAGAAGATGGAAGCAATGATGAACATATTCAGAACCTGTTCTAGGGGTTAATTTTAGGAAATCCATTTGAAAGTGTTTATAGAGACTCTAAGGCTTGGATTTACAAGGATAACAGTTTTACCAAGACAGTGCTAATGGCAGCTATACACCAGAGACATCCTCGGCAATTTTAGTAAAATTTCACCACCAATGCTAATTGAATATAATGTTCAGTTTGTCCTTGCTCTGAGGGGTAATTTCCTATAAAATTTTTACAAAGTTCCATTGAGGTCCTCTGGTGCCACCAAGTGTCTGTCCTGAAAGAGATTTTCTTTTTGTAATTTATTATTATGTTTTTTCTTCAGACTCTGGAGCCAGTTGTAGGCATTCCAAAACAGCCTTTTTAAATTTCTTCAAAGATTTGGCTTTTTGGATATCATGGGGGCCAGGACTGTATGTCATAAAGATTAACTAGGATATTTCCTCTAGCCTTAACATTATCCCTTTCAGTGTGGCTTTATGATAACCATCCCCTAAGGAAGCATTAGAACACTTAAAATGGTTGACTACTTGAAATTGGGATTCCTACTGAGATCAGAAACCATAATTATTTTTACAGTATTCCAAAATCATGGACTACACCAAAGGCATAGCTGCTATTAATGTTAACTCTCTAATGTCTTGACAACTGGCAAGCTTTGCTGAGTAGAATAAGTTCTGTCATCTGGGTTGGTTTAACCTCTGGTAAGGAGTCATGATTTAGGGGTCAGTTGAGACTGTTGCAGTATATCCTGCCTGATATTTTTTCCATTTCACTTTCAAAAAATGACCTATCATCAAACAAGATTACATGTAAATTTAATCTGGGGGGAGTTTCTAATAAATCTGTCTGAAGCACAGTTATTGCTTAGACAGAGACTAAATCGTCATGGATTTCCCTTTCTTTGGGTAATGGAAAAACAATACCAGGCTTTTTGTTAAACTTGTCTATGAGTAACACTTATTAGAAATAGAGATCAAAGAGATATACTTTATATAGGAAGTTATTGATTATCAAAATATTTCTTGAAAGAAAGTTTGGTAGGTGCTCTGTCCAATCCCCATCTCTTTACTACATTAGTATATTTTTTTCATTAAGATATAAAAGCATTTTAACCTGTTTCTATTCAAGCATTTATATATGCTATATATAAAATGAACAGTGTATATATACATATTTATAATAAATAACACATAAAAAGTAAATTAGTATATACATGTACATATATGTAAGCTTAGCTAAGATTATATGACAGACTTATTGGCAATTTTAGGGGGCAATTGTCAAATAGTATTATTGTATAGTTTGTGCAAATTAAAAATTAAAGAGAAATAAGCAATGAGTTTTTCTTTTTCAATTTTCATGCCTCTTTACTTTTTATTTAGATCTTTATTTTAATTGAAAAATAAATATTGTATATATGGGCTACAATGTGATATTTTGATATACCTGTGTATGTATATGTTGTGGAATGGTTATATCAAACTAATTAACATATCCATCACTTCAATGCTTATTTTTTTATAGTGAGAATATTTAAAATCTACTTTTACCAATTTTGAAATATACATTATTATTAACTATGCTTACTACATGCTGTACAGTAGATCTCAAACTTATTCTTTCCATCTAACTGGAACTTTGTACCCTTGATCAACATCTCCCTTCCCTCCACCCCAGGCCTCCATCTCCCTAGCTTCTTGTAACCACTATTCTACTCTCAACTTGTATAAGTTTGACTTTTTTAGATTTCATATATAAGTGAGATCATGTGGTATTTGTCTTCCTATTAGTAGACTTTCAGGTATTATAGCACTGGGTGGAAATGTGTGGGGGAGAAAGTAATAAAAGTTCATAGGAGGTGAACCTGCTTGCTGAGAAATGTGTTTTTAGTAAATAACAAGGATTGCACAGCGTGAGGTACCATGAAGTCTAAATAAATCCTTAAACCACATTAGTAGAAGCCTCTACTAGTTTGACAGCTGCTAATACTGCCCTTGATAAGGAGTTGGCTTTTGCCACTAGGTCGAAGGGAAGACTGTAATAAACAGTTAGATCCTGATGACTCCCATGGTATTCTGTTAGAGCATTAAGGGCTTGTCTACACTGCTGAGGTACAAATAGGTAGAAAGCTTTATGACAATCGGACGACCCAGAAAGGGGCACTGTTAAAGTTTTTGTTTTCTTCAATAGGTTTTTAGGGAGCAGGTAGTGTTTAGTTACATGAATAAGTTCTTCAGTGGTCATGTCCAAGATTTTGGTGCACCCATCACCCGAACAGTGTACACTGTACCTAGTGTGTATTCTTTTATCCCTCACCCCTCTCCCAGCCTTTCGCCTGATTCCCCAAAGTCCAATGTATTATTCTTAGGCCTTTGTGTGCTCATAGCTTAGCTCCCTCTTATGAGTGAGAACATATGATATTTGGTTTTCCATTCCAGAGTTACTTCACTTAGCATAAAGTCTCCAATTTCATCCAGGTTGCTGCAAATGCCATTATTGCGTTCCTTTTTATGGCTAAGTAGTATTCCGTGGTATATGTATACCATATTTTCTTTATCTACTTGTTGATTGATGGGCATTTGGACTGGTTCCATATTTTTGCAGTTACAAATTGTGCTGCTATAAACATGGATGTACAAGTATCTTTTTTGTATAATAACTTCTTTTCCTCTGGGTCGATACCTAGTAGTGGGATTGCTGGATCAAATGGTAGATCTACTTTTAGTTTTTAAAGGAATCTTCACACTATTTTCTATTGTGGTTGTACTAGTTTACATTCCTACAAGCAGTTTAAAAGTATTCCCTTTTACCACCTCCACACCAACATCTATTATTTTTTGATTTTTTGATTATGGCCATTCTTGCAGGAGTAAGGTGGTATCACATTGTGGTTTTGATTTGCATTTCCCTGATCGTTACTGATGTTGAGCATTTTCCCATATGCTTGTTGGCCCATTTGTATATCTTTTTTTTAAGATTCTGGATATCGTCCTTTGTCAGATGTATAGATTGTGAAGATTTTCTCCCACTGTGTGGATTGTCTGTTAACTCTGCTGATTATTTCTTTTGCTGTGCAGAATCTTTTTAGTTTAATTAAGTCCCATCTATTCATCTTCATTTTTGTTGCATTTGCTTTGGGTTCTTGGTCATGAGATAGATGGCAACACAATAATAGCGGGGGACTTTAATACTCCACTGACAGTGCTAGACAGATCATCCAGAGAGAAAGTCAGCAAAGAAACAATGGACTTAAACTATACCCTAGAACAAATGGACTTATCGTATATTTACAGAACATTCTACCCAACAACTGCAGAATATGCATTCTGTTAATCAGTACATGGAACATTCTCCAAGAAAGACCATATGATAGGCCACAAAACAAGTCTCAGTAAGTTTAAGAAAATCAAAATTATATTAAGTACTCTCTCAGACCACAGTAGAATAAAATTGGAAATCAACTCCAAAAGGAACCCTCAAAACCATACAAATACACGGAAATTAAATAACTGGCTCCTGAATGATCATTGGGTCAATGATGAAATCAAGATGGAAATTTAAAAATTCTTTGAACTGAATGAAGTTAGTGACACAACCTATCAAAACCTCTGGGATACAGCAAAAGTGGTGCTAAGAGGAAACTTCATAGCATTAAGTGCCTATATCAAAAAGTCTGAAAGGGCACATACAGACAATCTAAGGTCACACCTCACGGAACTGGAAAAACAAGAACAGTCCAAACCCAGCAGAGGAAAAGAAATAACAGATCAGAACAGAACTAAGTGAAATTGAAACAAGAAAAACAATACCAAAGATAAATGAAACAAAAGCTGATTCTTTGGAAAGATAAATAAAATTGATTAGTGAGATTAACCAAGAAAAGAGAGATGATCCAAATAAGCTCAACTAGAAATGAAACGGGATACTACAACTGATACCACAGAAATACAAAAGATTATTCAAGGCTGCTATGAACACCTTTATGTGCATAAACCAGAAAACCTAGAGGAGACGGATAAATTCCTGGAAATATACAAACCCGCTAGATTAAACCAGGAAGATATAGAAACTCTGAACAGACCAATAACAAGCAGTGAGATTGAAGTGGTAATAAAAAAAATTGTCAACAAAAAAAGTCTAGGATTCACAGCTGAATTCTGTCAGACATTCAAAGTATTGGTACCAATCCTGCTGACACTATTTCAAAAGAGAAAGAGGGAATTCTCCCTTAATCATTCTATGAAGCCAGTATCACCCTAATACCAAAACCAGGCAAGGACATAACAACAACAACGACAACAAAAAACCTACAGACCAATATCCCTGATGAACATAGATGCAGAAATCCTCAACAAAATACTAGCGATCCAAATCCAACAGCAGGCTGTGCACGGTGGCTCACACCTATAATCCCAGCACCTTGGGAGGCCAAGGTGGTGGATCACCTGAGGTCAGGAGATCAAGACCAGCCTGGACAACATGGCAACACCCCATCTCTACTAAAAATATAACAATTAGCCAGGATTGGTGGTGGGCGCCTGCAGCCCCAGCTACTCAGGAGGCTGAGACAGGAATTGCTTGAACCTGGGAGGTGGAGGTTGCAGTGAGCCAAGATCACATTACTGCACTCTAGCCTGGGCAACAGAGTAAGACTCCATTTCAAAAACAAACAAAAAACAAATCCAACAGCATATCAAAAAGATAATCCACCATGATCAAGTAGGTTTCATACAAGGAAATGCAGAGATGGTTTAACAGACTTAAGTCAATAAATGTCATATATCACGTAAACAGAAAAATCACGTGATCATCTCAATAGACACAGAAAAAGTATTTGGCAAAATCCAGCATGCCTTTATGATTAAAACCCTCAGCAAAATCATCATAGAAGGGACATACCTTAAGGTAATAAAAGCCATCTATGACAAACCCACAGCCAACATTATACGGGGAGAAGTTGAAAACATTCCCTCTGAGAACTGAAACAAGGATGCCCACTTTCACTACTTCTATTCAGCATAATACTAGAAGTCCTAGCCGGAGCAATCAGACAAAAGAAAGAAAGGGCATACAAATTGGTAAAGAGAAAGTCAAACTGTCGCTGTTTGTGGATCGTATGATCATATACCTAGAAACCCTAAAGACTCATCCAAAAAGCTCCTAGAACTGGCAAATCAATTCAACAAAGTTTCAGGATACAAAATTAATGTACACAAATCAGTAGCTCTGCTTTACACCAATAGCAATCAAGCTGAGAATCAAATTAAAAACGTAACCCCTTTTACAATAGCTGCAAAACAAACAACAACCAAAAAAACATAGGAATATACCTAACCAAGGAGATGGAAGACCTTTACAAGGAAAACTACAAAACACCACTGAAAGAAATCACAGATGACATAAACAAATGGAAACACATCCCATGCTCATGGATGACTAGAATCAATAGTGTGAAAATGTCCACATTGCCAAAAGCAATCTACAAATTCAATGCAATTTCCTTAAAAATACCAGCATTATTCTTAACAGAACTAGAAAAACTAATTTTAAAACTCATATGGAACCCAAAAAGAGCCTGCATAGCCAAAGCAAGACTAAGCGAAAAAAACAAATCTGGAGACATCACATTACCTGACTTCAAACTATTCTACAAGGCCATAGTCACCAAAACAGCATGATACTGTATAAAAATAGGCACATAGATCAATGGAACAGAATAGAGAACCCAGAAATAAACCCAAATACTTACAGCCAACTGATCTCCGACAAAGCAAACGAAAACAAAGTGGAGAAAGGACATCCTTTTCAACAAGTGGTGCTGGGATAATTGGCAAGCCACATGTAAAAGAATGAAGCTAGAACCTCATCTCTCACCTTAACAAAAGTAAACTCAAGATGGATCAAAGGCTTAAATCTAAGACCTGAAACCATACAAATTCTAGAATAACCATAAAAATTCTGGAAAAACCCTTCTAGACATTGGCTTAGGCAAAGACTTCATGACAAGAACCCAAAGTTATTTTTAAGCCACAAAATTCTTGTTCATGTTGAAGTTCCTGAGGGAGATGTTCCATTATTGAGCACGTAAGTTATATAGAGGTGGGGTGATTTCAGAAATATTTGGAACCTGTTGTCTGAAGCAGCCAGTGAAACCCAGAAAAATTCTTAATTGTCTCTTAGTAACCAGCCTTGGAAAGTACTGAATGGTTTATAATTCATCAGGAGTGATACATTTACCCCCTTGATATTAATCGTACCGTAAATAATGTGCTTTGTTCTGACAAACTTCTAAACATTTTTTGGAATTCTCATGACCTTGCTAAAAGAGTAAGTTGATAAATGGAATCAGTCTTACAACTCTCCACATCTTTAGAACGTAGCAAAAACTTGTCCCCATATTATACAAGTGTAGTGTTACAGGGAAATTTAATATCCTTAAGGTTCCTCAGTAAATCCCTGAGGCATCACTATCCAGGTAAAGTTTTGACTTTCCCAGGAAAAAACAAATAGGTGTTGATTATCTTGATCTAAAGGGACACTGTAGAAAGCACAACACATATCTATAGTGGTAAAAAAAAAAAAAATTAACTTTGGGTAGCACTGAAGATAACATATTACTTGGGCTCAGTAATACAAAGAAGTGGGTAAAATACTTATTTTATTTATGGTGTTAAGGTCTTGAACAAATCTTTATCCTCATTCATTGGGTTTTTTGACTGGGAAACAATAGTGTTTAAAGACTGACTCATTTTTACTGTGACTATTTTTATACCAGTCATACTCATAAGGTATGACGCATCTTTTCTCTATTAGGCCTTTGGACTATTGGCTTTAGTTCTTCTTTAGCATCTGGTTTTAGAGGTATTTTGTAAACTTAGGTAGAGGTTTAGATGGGTGGATCTGAACCTTATTGCCAATATCAGTAAAACTTTTTTCCCACAAAGTGCCACTTCATGGAGATCTTCAATTTGGTTTGATCATACATAAAGTTACCAGTAAGTCAACATCCAGATTAGCTACGATCTGATTATGAACAGGAAAGTCATCAGGGATCTGAGGGGGAAAAAAAGGAAAAAAAAAAACAGGAGAGAACTTAATTTTGTAATTCTGTTTACATAATAGATCCCTATCTTTTAATTGGATGGGCATGATGTCATAAAGGAAAATAATATTTCTCATTTTAGGGAACCGAGGTTAGCGGTTAACAGGCTGAAACAGGGAGAATATCTGTGGATTATTTGACATAACCCTATCTGAGTAGCTCATTGACTCCAAGGGAGAGATTACTTTTAATATTTAGAGAAATTTCTCTTTGCAAGTTTGAGAATAAAATGAGAAGTTGAATACACGATTTCTCCCCATAGCAGTGTCACTGATTTGCCCACTGATTTTTTTCCTTTATTTTCTTAGCTAGACCATGACAATTATTTTTCTAATGTACTTTCTGCGTGTAAGTATTTATACATGTCTTTACCAAGAGGCACTCTCCTCTAGTGCTTGATGACTGCAGTGGGAGCATTTAGTTATTTTATTTGTGAAGCCATTAGTTTATTTTATTTGTGTTCTAAGCCTTTTTTTTGAAGATGTGGATTTGGAGATCTAGTAGTAGAGCTATTTCCCATTGCAAATTTGTTACATATTAAATTCCCTGCTTCTGTATTTAAGGCTGTTCACAAAAAGTGAGGAAAGAGCTGGAAGCCACATCTTCAGAATCTACTCCTCAAGGAACCTATCCCTGAAGTCTCCAGTGGACTCATTCTTTCCTTCTTTCCTTGCAGATGTGGTTAGAGTCACCTTTATTTTCACAGGAAGAACTTTGGGGATAGCCTCTGAAAGATTTAGTCAAACATCTACGGTTTTTCTAAATCTGCCTGGTTTCCTAAATGGTTTGAGACTTCCTAAGTCATTCTTGGGATGTTCTCACTTTGCCTTTTTCATTCAGTTTTTTTTTTTTTTTTCAGCTGATATAGATCTGGGTACAGACGGTATTATTTTTTAAAATTAGCTATGGGAATTAAAATATTTTTAATTACTAACTGCAGAAAAACAAAGTTGTATGAGAATAAAAATGTAATCATGGCATACTATGTGGCTCAATATTGCATAATAATTACATAGTCATAACAGTGTAAATGCTGACTATCAATTTAAGCCAATTTTGATATAACTCTGTTGGAAGATTAGAGGAGGAGCTGTGGGATAATAGCTATATAAGAAAGTTAAACTTCCAACTATCATAATAGAGTCACAGGATCCTTTGGGTGTCATTTCACAAGCCAGAAAGCTCTGTGGCTGGCAGTGACTCTGCTTGAGTTTTGCTCGCACCCGCTGGACTTGTTCCATTCACTTGACCTGGCAGGCTGCGCTCGGCTTGCGATACTGGCCCAGATCCCATGCCTGCCAAGAGCAAGCCAGGCACACAGTGGCGAGGGGTGTGTGAGCAAGCAAGCGTGGGGTCCGGCTGCTGCACACAGCCAGGCATGCCGGCTGCTGCGGCAGGGCAGGCAGCTCCAGGTGCTGGCACAGGTGCCAGCTCTGTATGAGGCTGTGACTGGACCAGACATACTGCAAGCGGCTTCCACTGCAGGCACCAGTGTCTGGATGAGGGGAACATGGTGGTGCCCAAAAGCTTGGAGACACTAGGAACCACAGAGCCCCAAAGAGGGTGTTACCACCACTCACAGCTCTTGCTTGGGGAGCCCTGAGGTCTGGGCTTGCAGAAGGGCTCCAGTTCTTCTCTTCCTCTAGTCACCTGCAGTGTGGCAAGCAGTGGGGTGTGTTTCAGCCTGTTTGTGTTACAGCTGTTTCAGTCCTGCTGCCCTGCTTCAGCCTGCAGCTCCTGGGCTGGCCTAGCCCCACTGCTGTTTCCTGTTGAATGGTGCGGCCACCCAGCACTGGCAGAGGCTGGGAGAGCTATAGCGTTACAGCCCCTTTAGCTCCCACCTGCAGCTTGGCAAGCCCACCAGGAAAGTGTTACAGCTTCTTTTGCTCCTGCCGTCTGGTGGGTTCTGAGTTCTTGTCCCATGTCCAGGAAGAATGAGGTTACACTGACAACTGGAGGGTTAGCAAGGCAGAGAAGAGCTTTATTGGGTAACCAAACAGTTCTCAGTGGAGAGGAGACCTGAAGTGGGCAGCTCCTTTCTGCAGGCAGGTAGTGCAGATGAGTGTCTGAGTCTGGCTGAGTCCAGGGTTTTTATCGGCTCAGAGTGGAGGAAGTGTGTGCTTATTGGCTCATGGGTGGGCCCAGAAAATACCACTTGATTGGCCAAAGGCATCAAAGAAGTTCTCACTCCTCTGCCACCATTTCACCCAAAACTGACAGCCCTGGTCCCCAGGCTTCAGGCCATCCCTGGTTTGAAGGTGGGTTTTCACTGGGGACATCCCTTCTTGCCAGGAGCACCTCCTGTCACCATCAACATGCTGTCTGTAGTGCCCAGGCTGTCCATCCCAAGGGGCACCTGTGGGCTCGCACTGAGCCATCCTCAGCTCTCTGGCCTCCATTCTGTGTTCATTGGTGCCCTAAGTTTCACCTTCAGAAGCAGCTTCCAGAGGGGGCCAAGGCAGCCAGGGTCTGGCACGTCAGCGCTGCCCCGAGTGTGTGCATACCTGTCCTGGTTGCAACAGTGCCCAGGCTCGGCTATCAGGACATGTCTACAACTTTGCTCCATGGAGTTGCTCCAGAGTTGCTCTGTGGAGCAGACATGGAGAGCAGGGAGAGGCCAGGGAGTGGAAACAGGTACTTTAAGCTTCAGCTTCAAGGGGGCTTCCCCTACCTGCCCCCCCACCACACAGAGAATGCAGAGTGCAGGGATACCTGAGTTTAGAGCTGTGGCTGGGCAGCTGTAGCTGCACCTGGGAGCACGGGCTCCTGCCCTGCCAACTTAGTAGGGCACAGGGCTTCTGCTGGGATCACCTGTTCCCAGCCCCAACTGACTTCGCAGAGCCGTAGCCCTGGCCGCACCTCCCTTGCTGCAGCTGGCATCCTCACAGTGGTGGCACCAGATGGGCCACTGTTCTCATCAATAAGAGGTCAAAAGATAAACTTTTAAAATTGCTAACTCAATGTATTATTTAGAAATCTGGAGCAAACAACGGAAAAATTTGAAAGTGGTTGCCACTTTTAGACCTAATTTTTAAATGATGAGAATTATTAACTTTGATAAAAATAGAAGAAGAATGTTAAAGTCATCTAGAATAGAAAGAACAGAACATGCAACTTCCACCAAAAAGGTGGGAGAAGGAGAAAGAAAGAAATGGAATCATATGTAGATTTTTTTCAGAAATTCTCTGTGGTAGTTTTGGTTTGTGAAAAATTATTCCAGTGAACTTAAAGGTATATATGTTGCCAGGTAAGCATTTCTGCTTAGATGATAAAACTGGTTTTTGTTGTTGTTGTTGTCATCATTGTTTTTGAAACTCTAACAGTCTGCTTGTATACTAGGACTGTTAATTCGTTAATTTTAATTACTTTTGGTTAAAAGATACTTTTCTTGAAGAAAGCTTTGGAGCAAATAATGTCCAAAGTTTAAAAATTTTTAGAAGCAATGTGTTTTTTTTTTTTTCCCACAAAAAAGCAACGGGAAGCAAAAATTTTTATATGATGATTCTATGACAATTAAAAAATTATAAAATTGGGCTGGGTACAGTGGCTCATGCCTGTAATCTCAGCATTTTGGGAGGCCGAAGTGGTGGATTGCTTGAGTCCAGGAGTTTGAGACTAGCCTGGGCAACATGGCAAAACCCCGTCTTTACAAAAAGTGCAAAAATTAGCCGGGTGTGGTGGCAGACATCTGTAATCCCAGCTACTGGAGAGGCTGAGGCAGGAGAATCACCTGAGCCTGGGAAGGTTGAGGCTGCAGTGTGCTGTGATTGTGCCACTGCATTCCAGCCTGGGCAACAGAGTGAGACCCTGTCTCAAAAAAATAATCATAAAATTGGTTTAAAGTTGCATTCCAGGAACACAAAATAATATATGTAGAAGGTATGGTTGACTTTAAATTGTGAACCTAGTTAAGATTTAAAGCTGAAAGAGAGTTGCTAGAATTTGTGTTTTAACTTGTCATAATATTTAAAACAGGAAACTCTTCAGAATCAAAAGGAAACATTGGCAGAGCAACACAAGGAAGCGATGGCAGTTTTTAAAAAGCAGGTAATTTCATAAGGATAGACAAACACTGCCATTTTAAATATTGCATTTCCTCCCCCTCCCATGAATATTATGGCAAGTGGTTCTCCATAGTCACCAAAGACAAAAAGGAGAACAAGGTATTATGAGAAGTAGGAAATGAATAAAATCATGTTTAATCACAACTGACAATAGAATGTAAAGTAGTAGCACAAATTTGTTGAGGGAAATTGGGAAAACTATTTTCTTGGAGATGGAGATATATTTTCATCTGTCCTAAGTAATTTAGGTGAATGGGATGTGTGTGCTGTTGTTCTTTCTCTCCCCTTTCCTTTCTTTTATTAGAACTTCCTAGGCTCTTGCCTCTTCCATAGTACCCCTTTACCCAAGCAGAGTTATAATGTTATGATCAAAATCTGCGATGCAAGTAGGGAGATGTCAAGGATTAGAAGAGATGATTATTCTGCACTGTAGCTCCATAAATATCAATCATCAGTAACTAAGAAATAGTAGTACAAAAATGAGAAAAAAAATCAAGAAATGAATCACTGTACATACCTTCAGCTCATTTGAATTCTGTAGCTCTTCTTGACTAAAATTTCTCTTCAGTTCCTAGTAAGAGAATATTATAATAGTTTGAGAAAATGTGCTCATGTAAAATATCCTCTGAAAGTTTCCTTATCTCTATCTCACATCATTATTTTTTCTTCCTTTTTCCTTTCCTATTTTTATCTTCGTCTTTATAATACAAGTGTGTGTAGATGTGTTAATTTTTTTAAGCAAATGACAGACTTTCTTCCTTTAATCTGAGATAGGCCTAACCAAGGTTATGGGAGTTTTAACTGAAGCAAAAGCCGAAAGTGTAGCATAGTATTCTCTAGGAAAGAGCAAGTCCACATCTCTGCTGTCACAAAGGACTTTGGGCAAGATAAGGATACTCAGATATCTGAAGGGTAGAGGAGAAAGTGCTCTTGGGTTCTTTGTTTTTTTCTTTGTGTGTGTGTGTATTTTTTAAAAGAAGGGGATCTTGAATGTGAGGAGTGTGAAAAAGGAAATAGGGAAGTTTCAAAGAAAAATTTCATTTCTTGAAAATTTTGCCAAATACCCTTGTGTTGCTTAGAATATTTCATAATTTTCCTTTGGTGTGTGGACTTTAGTTTTTCTGTTTTAAAATGTCATTATTTTATTTATTTATTTATTTAGAGAGAGTCTAACCCTGTAGCCCGGGCTAGAGTGCAGTAGCGTGATCTCAGCTCACTGCAATCTCCAACTCCAGGGCTCAAACGATCCTCCCACCTTCCAAGTAGCTGGGACTACAGGTGCTTAAAAAAATTTTTTTTTAAAGTTTTTTGTCAAGGAAGTCTCACTACATTGCCCAGGCTGGTCTCAAACTCTTGGGCTCAAGCAATTCTCTCGCCTCAGCTTCCCAAAGTATTGGGATTACAGGCATGAACTACCATGCCTGGCCTTTAAAATGTCATTATTTTTTTATACAGGTCATAATTTGTTAGGCTGCACATGAGTTAAAAAAATTTTTGAACATGAATACTGTCAATGATAATACAAATGATACTGATTTACAAAATTGTACCTTTGGAAAATGATACAAGCTATGATTTAGGAGTGGATGGCAAAATATTCAGATATTTAAGAAAAATTTCTGGAGGAAAAAAACAAAACTTTCAAGGATAAGTGGTATCTCTAATCAGTGTGATTAAATTGCTAGTTTTGAACTGGGTGTGGTGGTGTGTGCTCTAGTCTCAGCTACTTGGGAGACTGAGGCGGGAAGATCCCTTGAGCCCTGGAGTTGGAGTATAGCCTGGGCAACATAGCAAGACCTTATCTCAAATAAATAAATAAATAGTTCATTTACTTTAGTGACTGGCTTTTTTCTCGTTTTATATCATTATTATTTATTTTCTGAATCTGAAAATAACATATTCACATTATTTCCATTTCAAACAATATAGATGTGTAAAGTGTTTCTTTAGTCTCAGTGTCCAGTATAGATCACTGTTAACAGTGATCCCTTTATTTTAATTTTTAAAATTGTTTATCAGTTGCAGATAAAGATGTGTGCCCTGGAAGAAGAAAAGGTATTTATAATTTTTTTAATTTTCTGTCTATTAAAAAGTATTTATTTTTACAAAATAATTTAAAGCATAGCTAAATGCCTTTTATTATCCATTGTTTACCATAAGAGAAAAGAGCATTAGTAACAAACTAATAGAGATGGTTAACTGTTTAAAATCTTAGAAAGGACCCAAAATAATCATGTTACTTCACTTCCATCATTTTACAGTTCAGAATACAGAGGCCTAACAAGATTAAATGACTTCCCAAACGTCTCACTTTGAAGTGGCAAAATTGGGACTAGAACCCAGACCTCTTCAGGCCCCAAATTAATGTTCTTCCCATTCCACTGCAGTGTTTCTGTTCACCATGATATGTTTTTAGTGCTTTTTCAATGGAATTACTGTCTTTAAAAAATATGGAAATGACTTGCAACTGGGTGCAGACCAATTGGCAAAGGGGATAAAGCTTCAACAAACCTAGAAATTTATCTGACACTAAATATTTTCTCTAGCTATTTAATAGTTAATACATTTTTTATTATATCAGTGAACATACCATTAATAATAATCACTTATGGTTTATTTTTAGCCAAAGGTCTTCTGTAAAAAATTCTCCCATATTTTTGTATTCATTAGACAAATGCCACCTGTATCTTATTAATTAGAATATATTTATTCTAGTTGTATGAATTAAATAATTATAAAGTATCTGCAAGTTCACAGGTAGGATGCTCTGCTGATAAAATGATTTGTCATTATAATAAGACATTCTATTTCATGATAATTGTAACCATATAAAGGCCTTATTGTAATTTTATATTTTGAAATCATTAGAAATGTAATTTGTAGTACAGATAGAAGGTTAAAGCCTGTGAAATATTTGGTTTAAAGTAGAGACTTTGGTTTTTATATATATATATATATATATATATATATATGTATATATAT
Organism: Nomascus leucogenys; assembly: GCF_006542625.1. Taxonomy (NCBI): domain Eukaryota; kingdom Metazoa; phylum Chordata; class Mammalia; order Primates; family Hylobatidae; genus Nomascus; species Nomascus leucogenys. Next base: position 92,995,347 of record NC_044395.1, on the reverse strand, counting down.
ATATTTTTTAAATTTAAGTTCTAGGGTACATGTGCACAACGTGCAGGTTTGTTACATATCTGTACATGTGCCATGTTGGTGTGCCGCACCCATGTCATTTAACATTAGATATATCTCCTAATGCTATCCCTCCCCCCTCCCCCCATCCCACAACAGGCCCCGGTGTGTGATGTTCCTCTCTGTGTCCAAGTGGTCTCATTGTTCAATTCCCACCTATGAGTGAGAACATGCGGTGTTTGGTTTTTTGCCCTTGCGATAGTTTGCTGAGAATGATGGTTTCCAGCTTCATCCATGTCCCTACAAAGGAGATGAACTCATCATTTTTTATGGCTGCATAGTATTCCATGGTGTATATGTGCCACATTTTCTTAATCCAGTCTATCATTGAGATTTTGGTTCTTGAGCTCTTATATTTTACCCTTTGTATTATTATTTATATTGGATATTATTGAAATACAGTTTTTTACTTAAGGGGTTCTTGAGCTCTTATATTTTACCCTTTGTATTATTATTTACATTGGAAAGTATTGAAATATAGTCTTTTACTTAAAGGGAAAATACCAACTTGCTACAGAAATAAAGGAAAAAGAAATAGAAGGATTGAAGGAAACATTAAAAGCACTACAGGTAAAAATAACTACGTATTGTTTAAAAAGTAGTTTGGTATTTTAGCATTGTATCAGTAAAATGTCTTTAGATATGTAAGCTACAAAGCAAAGATGACAAAAGTTTGTATCTAATATATTACATAATTTAATACTTTTTCCTGAGAGCCTTGTTTTAAATTTAGTTTTGCTTTAACATATTTTATTTTAAAAAGAAATATTAAAATATTTTTAGTGTATCTTATTAATATAGTTAAATAGATACATTTTAAACATTTTATACATAAGGAAAATGAGTAAGGCATATATATTGTGACTGATTTACCCATGGTCCTTAAAAATTAAAATAGCATTGAATTTTTGCTATGTGCTAAGTACTGTGCTTACTTTCTGCAAATACAAAAACTAAGAAAACATTACCTTTGCCCTTAAGTTGTTCATAGTCTCTTAGAGAATACAGAAGTATTTAACTAATGATGATTCATTCAGTATATACTGAGGGTCTACTATGTGCAAACACTTTTCTCAGCATTGAGGATACAGCAATGATAAACAAGACAAAAATCTCTGCCCTTGTGAAGCTTAGTCTAGTGGGGAAGACAAAAAGTAAAATGAAGTAACTAGTGAAATGATGATTGTTGGGAAGACGATATTCATACCATTTCAAACAGATAACATTAATTACAAAGGGCAAAATATATTTTTACATTAGAAGGATCCTGAAGGTCACCAGTTTAATCGAGTGATCGAGTCTAGCAATGTTAATAATGAAACAGCTTTTCCGTGGATCACTGTTATTATGCAATAAGGAGGACAGAACTTCACCTATGTAATTTTCTTGCCAAAAATATTATTTGAAATCTAATGATGATGAAACAATTAGACACAATCACAATGTGTGGCACATTCTATAAGACATCTAGGCTGGACTGAAAAAAACTTAAGTGTTGGCTGGGCGCGGTAGCTCACGCCTGTAATCCTAGTACTTTGGGAGGCCGAGGCGGGTGGATCACGACGTCAGGAGATCGAGACCATCCTGGCTAACACGGTGAAACCCCGTCTCTATTAAAAATACAAAAAATTAGCCGGGCGTGGTGGCGGGCGCCTGTAGTCCCAGCTACTCGGGAGGCTGAGGCAGGAGAATGGCGTGAACCCAGGAGGCGGAGCTTGCAGTGAGCTGAGATCTTGACACTGCACTCCAGCCTGGGCGACAGAGCGAGACTCTGTCTCAAAAAAAAAAACAAAAAACTTCAGTGTTAAACAAGGAAACAACAGACACTGGGGCCTACTTGAGCGTGGAGGATGGGAGGAAGGTGAGGATCAAAAAAGGACCTATTGGGTTCTGTGCTTATTACCTGGGTGATGAAATCATCTGTACAACCAACCCCTGTGACATGCAATTTACCTATATAACGGACCTGCATATGTACCCCTGAACCTAAAAGTTAAAACCAAAACAAAACAAAAAAAACTTAAGTGTCATGAAAAAAGAAAGGGGAGCTACTTTTGATTAAAATAATATAGACCAAGGCGGCAGATCACATGAAGTCAGGAGTTGGAGACCAGCCTGGCCAACATGGTGAAACCCCGTCTCTACTAAAAATACAAAAATTAGCCAGGCATGGTGGCGGGCGCCTCTAGTCCCAGCTGCTCAGGAGGCTGAGGCAGGAGAATCGCTTGAATCTGGGAGGCAGAGGTTGCAGTGAGCAGAGATCACATCACTGCACTCCAGCCTGGGCGACAAAGCGAGACTCCGTCTCAAAAAAAAAAAAAAAGAATAAAGAGATATAACAACCAAGTGCTGTAATATGTGAACTTTCATTGGATCCTGGGTCAAGAATAAAACCAGCCATAAAAAATTGGAGAGGACAATTGGGATATTTGAATGTGACTATATATTAGATTATGTTATTGAATTATTATCCTAGGTATAATATAATAATATCATAGGTATAATATTATCCTAGGTATAATATTATGATCATATAAAAGAAAGTTCTTATTCTTAGAAAATGTATGATGAAGTATTTAGGGTAAAATCACCTATTAGCTGCAACTTACTTTCAGATAGTTCAGAAAAAAACAAAAAGTATGTGTATGTATAAACACAAAGAAAAGTATGGAAAAATGTTAACATACATCCTAGGCTGGGTGTGGTGGCTCACGCTTGTAATCCCAGCATTTTGGGAGGCTGAGACTGGAAGATTGCGTAAACCCATGAGTTCGAGACCAGCCTGGGCAACATAGAGAGATCCTGTCTCTATAAAAAATTGAAAAAAGAAAATCAGCTGGGTGTGGTGGTGAGCACCTATAGTCTTAGCTACTCAGGAGGCTGAGGTGGAAGAATTGCTTGAGCCCACAAGGTCAAGGCTGCTGTGAGCCATGATCAGGCCACTACACTCTGTTTCAAAAAAAAAAAAAAAAAAATCCTTGTGTTTTTTTATCAACAAAAAAGTAGTGATCAGAAACTCTAGGGAAAACATAACTGTATGAGAAAGATATAAAGCAAGTTAAAATTTGGGATGGTTCTGAGCAGTTGATAGAGTATAAGAAGAGAAGAGGCCGGGCATGGTGGCTCACGCCTGTAATCCCAGCATTTTGGGCGGATGGATTGCTTGAGCCCAGGAGTTCAAGACCAGCCTGGGCAACATGGCAAAACCGCGTCTGTACAAAAAAAAAATATATACAAAAATTAGCCAGATATGGTGGTGCATGCCTGTAGCTCCAGGCTACATGGGAGGCTGAGGTAGGAGAATCACTTGAACCCAGAAGGTTGAGGCTGGTTTGAGCTGTGATTGCGCCACTGCACTCCAGCCTGGGTGACAGAGTGAGACCCTGTCTCAAAAAAAAAAAAAAAAAGATATTTAAGTATTGATCATAATAAAAAAAAAAAGAAGATACTTAGGTCCTGATCATAATAAAATAGTTCTTCAAGTAGCACACTGGACCTATATAGAAGGAAATGTTGTATTAGTACCCTGTTAGACTTATGCATTAAATGATACCTATGTTGATTGTATTAATGTAAACACTGTTGGTTTTCATTTTTAGAATTAACCTATAAATGAAGCATAGAAAACTTAATTATGGTTACCAAATAAGACTTAAATGTTATTAAGTTTGTTAATACAAAAATAATGATGTAGCAAGAAGTTGAGGTTGATAATCCAGGAATAATCTTTCAAGCTGATGAAACAAGAAATAAAGGTCCAAGTTTACTATTTGAAGTTTACATAGCTATAAGATTTAGTGATTCTAACCATACCTCACATATCCAGTTTAAAATGATACTAGTAGCTAAACGTTTTTTCTTATGATTTGGAAAAATTAAAAATAAAATTTTAGAATTGAGAAAACAGAAATGACTATTGTAGCTAATGTAAAAACTCCTGTTTTTCTTTTCATTTTTACAAGTTTCAATTTTATTATATTTTTAAATCTGGGACTAGTTAAAAAAAAAAAAACTTAAACGCTTACTTCAGCCCAGGGTTTGTTTTTGTGTTTTTTTTTTTTTTTTTTTTTTTTTTTTTTTCAACCAAACTAAAAATTACTACATGGGAACATCAATGCAACAAACAAGTAAAACTTTTAAACTCAAGCCACACACTTATAGTTAATAATCTCGGTAAGGGACATTGCCAAAAAGCAACTGATGCCTCAGTGAAGTTTGAAAGAAACTCTACCTACTGTGAAGGCAGAGAAGAAAGAGGCAATCAATTCTGCTTCAAAGAAATCTGCATAGAAATGGAAAATGCTAACGCCTTTACCACAAGTGAAACTGAAAAGCCTCAACACATTCAACTCACTCCACAGAGCACCAACTGTTAAATTGGAGCCAAGGTAGGATTGAACATTTAATTTCCAGCTATGCAACTTGCCAAGCACAACAGTTCAGGCATGGAAACCAGCTGTAGACAAGCTCTTTTTTTTTTTTTTTGAGATGGAGTCTCGCTGTGTTGCCCAGGCTGGAGTGCAGTGGCGCGATCTTGGCTTATTGCAACTTCTACCTCCTGGGTTCAAGCGATTCTCCTGCCTCAGCCTCTTGTGTAGCTGGGATTACAGGCATCTGCCACTATGCCCAGCTAATTTTTATATTTTTAGGAGAGACGGGGTTTTGCCATATTGGCCAGGCTGGTCTTGAACTCCTAACCTCAAGTGATCCACCCACCTTGGCTTCCCAAAGTGCTGGGATTACAGGCATGAGCCACTGCACCCGGACAGCAAACTCTTTTAAAAACATTATACACCATAAATTCCAAAACAGAACACTTCTGTGTTACTGTTTGAGTTTCAGAAGGGCACCACAAGGCATCAGGGTCTTTGAAAGTCACTCACAGCAACAGTTGCATCTTCCCAGCCTTGGTAGCCCCCTTTCATGGTTCTCTAGCCTCTGGACACACTGCGGCACACCACTTTGTAGAATGACTTGTGACATTAAATCCAGTCATGGCCTTAGTGACATGAGGCACCTAATTTTTTTTATAGTCTCTTGAACTGGACATACTTTTATCTTTTGCCTAATTTTTTTTCTTGGTGTATCTTGAAAAATACTACATTTTTTTCCTACTAAAAAGTTGTCAGTAAGAGAATTTGTTCATCTTGCTTAAGTACTTTGTTCTTTTAACATTCCTTCTTAAATTGTTTTGTTGTCATTCATACATATTTAATTATCTGGATAATATAGAAAGTATATTTTTAATTGTTTATTTTTTTATTATACTTTAAGTTCTAAGGTACATGTGCACAACGTGCAGGTTTGTTACACAGGTAAACATGTGCCACGTTGGTTTGCTGCACCCATTAACTCATCATTTAAATTGGGTATTTCTCCTAATGCTATCCCTCCCCCAGGAAGGAAGAGCATGCAATGTTCTTCCATTTGTTTGTGTCCTCTTTTATTTTGTTGAGCAGTGGTTTGTAGTTCTTGAAGAGGTCCTTCACATCCCTTGTAAGTTGGATTCCTAGGTATTTTATTCTCTTTGTAGCAGTTGTGAATGGGAGTTCACTCATGATTTGGCTCTCTGTCTGTTATTGGTGTATAGGAATGCTTGTGATTTTTGCACATTGATTTTGTATCCTGAGACTTTGCTGAAGTTGCTTATCAGCTTAAGGAGATTTTGGGCTGAGACGATGGGGTTTTCTAAGTACACAATCATGTCATCTGCAAACAGGGACAATTTGACTTCTTCTTTTCCTAATTGAATACCCTTTATTTCTTTCTCTTGCCTGATTGCCCTGGCCAGAACTTCTAACACTATGTTGAATAGGAATGGTGAGAGAGGGCATTCCTGTCTTGTGCCAGTTTTCAAAGGGAATGCTTCCAGTTTTTGCCCATTCAGTATGATATTGGCTGTGGCTTTGTCATAAATAGCTCTTATTGTTTTGAGATGCGTTCCATCAATACCTAATTTATTGAGAGTTTTTAGCATGAAGGGCTGTTGAATTTTGTCGAAGGCCTTTTCTGCATCTATTGAGATAATCATGTGGTTTTTGTCATTGGTTCTGTTTATGTGATGGATTACGTTTATTGATTTGTGTATGTTGAACCAGCCTTGCATCCCAGGGATGAAGCTGACTTGATCGTGGTGGATAAGCTTTTTGATGTGCTGCTGGATTTCGTTTGCCAGTATTTTATTGAGGATTTTCGCGTCGATGTTCATCAGGGATATTGGTCTAAAATTCTCTCTTTTTGTTGTGTCTCTGCCAGGCTTTGGTATCAGGATGATGCTGGCCTCATAAAATGAGTTAGGGATGATTCCCTATGGAGAGTATTTTCAAAGCAAATGAAATTCCTTCATATGGCTGACTTTCTATGCAAGAGGCATAAGGATTTAATTTGCCTTATTCAACCCAGAACATAGTACAGGTAGATGTATAGGGTACCTCATGGTCTGCTGAACATGATACATGAATAGAGCAATGAAGATACTTGTGATTTCTCCGAACTCCCCAAGTTGAAACTTAAATAAAATTTCTGTTCAGTTAAGGATCTGATATAAATCCACTAGGCAAGGAAGCCTGTTAACCACTGTGTAGGAACTTCCCTCCCTCCTTTAGTTTGCTAGTTACTTACTTCTCTTTCTCCCTTTTTCCTTTCATAAGATCATACTGTGGTATGTGCTAGGCACAGGAATGAGAAACCAGATAGTGCCCTCTCTTATGGAGCTTATAGTCAAGAGACTCTACTTACTGAATTCCAACACAGAACACAAAAACCATATTCCAAAAAGATGAATTAATTTTGCTGTAGTGAATTCTTTCAATGTGTTCCATTTCTATTTAAACATAGTACCTTGTTAGTTCATTTCAAAGGGATGGGCTTGGAGCAGGGCAGCCTTCCTACATCTAAATTACCTGACAAAACTTTGTTTATGAAAACAGTATGCTTAGAGGGCTTAATAAAGATACTTCGCTGATTGTCCTGTAGATTTTAAGTAAACTGTTTCTATTAATGACTTATTACGTAGTCCTGTGGTAAGACACTTTCTTTCTCAGCTTCAGTTTTCCTTTAGGTAAAATGAAGAAATTGAACTCCATTAGCATTTCCCAAACAAGACCATTTTGTGAAACAGTGTCTGCATTCTCTACCCTGGATAATAGGGGTGAGGAAGTGGAGGAGAGAGCTTCATTCACGCTCTCAGAAGAGGCATGAATAAAGAGAGGATAGGTAGATGTCGTAAAACCCAGACTGGGAGTAATGGGGTAGATGATCTCTAAGATGTTCAGCTCCAAAGCTCTATTTTATTACTTTATTTCATTAAATTTAAACTTACTTAATTTTATATATTATATTAATTCCTCTTATAGAACTGAAGGGATATTTAATATATAACATGTTATTTCTAGTTTTGAAGCCTAATTTTATTAGACCATACCTAATCACATGGACAAAAGGAAATTAGATTTCTGGAGCTTTGAGTTTATACATTTATGCATGAGGAATTCTTAGATGTTTGGGTAATTTTATAGTCTGGAGAAAGATAGAAGGAAATGTATTAAAAAAGCAAAGTTCTGAAAGTTGGGAAGGTGAAAAATGCATCCTTCTCAACAAATGGTGCAGGAACAGCTAGACATCCATATGAAAAAAATGAATCTAGACACAGATTTACACAAAATTTAACTCAAAATGGATCACAGACCACAATGTAAAACACAAAGCTAAAAAACTCCTAGAAGATAACATAGGAGAAAATCTAGATGACCATGGGTTTGCTGATGGCTTTTCTTTCTTTTTTTTTTTTTGTGAGAAGGAGTCTCACTCTGTTGCCCAGGCTGGAGTGCAGTGGTGCTATCTCAGCTCACTGCAAGCTCCACCTCCTGGGTTCACGCCATTCTCCTGCCTCAGCCTCCCAAGTAGCTGGGACTACAGGCGCCCACCACCACGCCCGGCTAACTTTTTGTATTTTTAGTGGAGACAGGGTTTCACCATGTTAGCCGGGATGGTCTCCATCTCCTGACCTCGTGAGCCGCCCACCTCAGCCTCCCAAAGTGTTAGGATTACAGGCATGAGCCACTGTGCCCGGATGACTTTTTTGATACAACATGAAAAGCATGATTTCTGAAAGAGTTGATAAGCTGGACTTCATTAAAATTAAAAACTTTAGCTACTCTGTGGCTTGTCAAGAGAATGAAAAGACAAGCCACAGAGTAGGAGAAAACATTTGCAAAAGACACCTCTGACAAAGGACAGCTATCCAAAATAACAAAGACCTCTTAAAACTGAACAATTAGAAAACAATCTATTTTAAAATGGGCCAAAGATCTTAACAGACATCTCACCAAAGAAGATATACATACAGATGGCATATAAGTTTATGAAAAGATGTGCCACATCATGTGTCATCAGGGAAATACAAATTAAAACAACAAAGATACACTACTCACCAACTATATGACATTCTGGGAAAGGCAAAATGATGGAGGCAGTAAAAAATAAGTGGTTGTGGCCAGGCGCAGTGGCTCACACCTGTAATCCCAGCACTTTGGGAAGCCGAGGCAGGCAGATCACCAGACGTCAGGAGTTCGAGACCAGCCTGGCCAGCATGGTGAAACCCTATCTGTACTAAAAATACAAAAATTTGGTGGGGTGTGGTGGCAGGTGTCTTTAGCCCCAACTACTTGGGAGGCTGAGGCAGGAGAATTGCTTGAAGCTGGGAGGTGGAGGTTGCAGTGAGCCGAGATCACACCATTGCACTCCAGTCTGGGGGACAAAAGCGAGACTCGTCTTGAAAAAAAAAAAAAAGTGGTTGCCAGGGGTTGAAGGAGGGAGAGATAAAAAGATAGAGTACAGAAGTTTTTTAGGGCAGTAAAAATACTCTGTATGATACTCTAATGGTGGACACATGTCATATACTTGTCCAAACCCATAGAATGTATAATACCAAGAGCGAATTCCAATGTAAGCTGTGAACTTTGGGTGACAATGATGTCAGTGTAGGTTTATTAATTGTAACAAATGTACCTGTATTAGTCCATCCTCACATTGCTATAAAGAGCTACCTGAGACTGGGTAATTTATGAACAAAAGGGGTTTAATTAATTTCTAGTTCTGCAGGCTGTATAGAAAGCTTGGCTGGGAGGCCTCAGGAAACTTAAAATCATGGCGGGCAGGGAAGTAAGCATGTCTTACCATGGCAGAGCAGGAGACAGAGAACACTAAGGGGGAAAGTGCTACACACTTTTAAACAACCAGATCTCATGATAATTCTGTCATGAGGCAGCACCAGGGTGATGGTGATAACCATTAGAAACTGCCCCCATTATCCGGTCACTTCCCACCAGGCCCCTCCTCCAACAACGTGGGGATTACAATTTGACAAGAGATTTGGGTGGGGACACAGAGCCAAACCGTATCAGTACCCCTCTGGTGGGGGATGTTAATAATTGGGGGTTATGTATGTGTGGGGCAGGGAGTATATGGTATATCTCTTTACCTTCCTCTGGATTTTGCTGTGAACCTAAATCTTCCCTAAAAAATTCTTTTAAGAATCACTCTCAGTCCTACAGCTTTCTAAATTGAATTACAATAATTATTTTTATTACTACAATATTTGTTTTCTTTTTTTATAATTTAAGAGTTATTTTGTGACATGAAAATTAATATATTTTTTGGGAACAATTTAACTCATTATCACTTCAAGTATTACCTTCCCCAACGAGTCTTTATATTTTCTCCTTTCAAACTCCTAAGAAGATATATTTTGAATCTTCTCATTTATCTTCCATGTCTCTATACCTTATACACTTTCTATTTCTTTATGCCTGTGGGCATCTTATGTAATTTTCTTTCTTTCTTCTTTTTTTTTTTTTCTTTTTGAGACGGAGTCTTGCTCTGTCATCCAGGCTGGAGTGCAGTGACGCGATCTCAGCTCACTGCAAGCTCCGCCTCCCGGGTTCATGCCATTCTCCTGCCTCAGTCTCCCGAGCAGCTTGGACCATAGGCACCTGCCACCACGCCTGGCTAATTTTTTGTATTTTTAGTAGAGACGGGGTTTCACCATGCTAGCCAGGATGGTCTCGATCTCCTGACCTTGTGATCCGCCCACCTCAGCCTCCCAAAGTGCTGGGATTACAGCTGTGAGTAATTTTCTTAGATATATCTTTTAGTTCACTAATTCTTCAACTATGTTTTATCTGCCATATAACTTATGTTTTAAGTTTTTTATTTATAATGACCTTTTTCTTTCATAGATGTTCTATTTGGTGCTTTTAAAAATCTGTCTTTTTCTAGTTTCTTATATTTTTTCATATTTCTTATTTATCTTTTATGTCTCTAATCATTAAAATATTTTTAATAATATCTTTGAGATTCTTCTGTTATTTTTAATTATTGGTGTGTACAAGTCTTCCTGTTTGCAGTGGCTGCCAGCTAATGCTCCTTCATTGTAAATCTTCCTTTTTAATGTGGTTCATAAATTTTAAATTGTGAGCCCCTCTTTAGTGGAGGCTGTATTTTTCTGATGAACTTGTGGAATTCTTCCTACAGAGCTCTTTTGCATTTGCTTCTGTTCTGAGCCTCAAGGGTTTCACAGAGCAGTTTCTTGTTGTTACCTTAATTTATCATCTAGGATGTACATACCATGCAGGGAGTATATATTATTATTAGGACTTTATACCCTTTTGTACTCCAAGTTTAGGTTTTTCTGTTTCTCATGGAATAATTTTTGGTTTTGGACCAGTGATCTAGGCAAAGACATTTTTTTGTGTTGGTAGGTTGACTTCTTCTAGTCTTCCTTTCTTGGAATTAGCTGTTCTTCTAGAGTCCTTTCTCTATACCAGTGTGCTAGATCCCTTGGCTTTGTGCCCACATGGATATTAAAACCCTGACTTTGCCATGACAGCCTATATCTGTATGTAGGGGTTTCTGGATTACCAAAGCATCACCTTGCATACTTACAACTCTGCCTATGGGTTTTCTGTCTTATTTTTGATGTCTGACAGTTTCCTTATCTTTCTTTTGAACTTCAGCTGCATGTTAACTTTTTTTATTGATGCTATATATTTTTCAAACATTTCATATTAGTTCATTCCACAGTGTTTTTAAGAATCACTTTTTTTCTTTTGAAAGTATCATAAACTTCTAGAGATATTGGAATTACAATACAAAGAACTTATTTTCCTGAATGATTTTAGAATAATTTGCCAAACTGATGCTCTATCATCTCATTACCATAGTATATCGTTCTTATAATCAGGGACATTCCCCTGTAAAACCATAACACAGCAATCAAAATCAGGAAGTTAACATTGGTACATAACTGGAATGTTCAGGACTCATTCAGTATTACCAATTGTCCCATTAAAGTTTTTTTATAACAAAAGGATCTAGTTTAGAATCCTATGTTTGTATTTAGTTGTCATAGCCCTTTAATCTCTTTCAGTCTGGAAGACTTTCCTAGTCTTTGGTTGATTTTTATAACTTTGACACTCTTGAAGATTACAGACCATTATTTTGTAGAACGTTCCTCAGTTTCTGTTTGTACAATGTTTCCTCATGGTTAGATTCAGTTTATGTATCTCTGGAAGGAATATCACAGGAGTAATGCCATATTCTTATTGAATCCTATCAGATAGTTAATGGTTTCAATTTGTTTTATTATTGGTGATGTTCACTCTGATAATTTGACTAAGGTAGTATCTGACAAGTTTCTCCACTGTAAAGTTAATCTTTTCTCCTTTGTAATCAGCGTATTTTGTGGAGAGAACTTTGAAACTATGTAAATATGTCATTTCTCACCAAACTTTTAATATATTTATGTATATCAATATAGGCTCATAGTTTCCTATTTTGTACAATGGATTAAAATATTTGACTATCATTTATTTTTATCAAATTATTCTTGGTTTGGCCAGTGGGAGTCCATTCAAGCTGGCTGCTGAGTATTTTTTGACATGTCTTCATCATTCTTTTAGCATTTTTATGCTTTCAGATAAAAATAAAATGTACCAGGATCACCTCATACTTTACCTGATCTTGCCCTGGAATAAACCATTTCTCCCTGTTACCCTGGTTCCTGTTAGTAGAAAAATGTATATAGAAACCAAGATCTGAGTGCTATTACAATTATTACTGTTGGAGTGTCATTGTTCTCACACCCCCTCAGTGGACAGAGCTAGGAAATATATGTATATATTTACATACATATACACATATACTTACAGTTATATGTATTTTTATATCAATCTATGTATGTATATTGAAAACCATTAATTTGCACTACTGCAAATTACAATCCCAAACTACAAGGATTCTTTTAGTTTATTTCCTTTCTGTATTTATACTTTTCTTATCTTTCAACGAGAAATCTGACTTTCATTATCACTAAGATGTTGACTTATTTCATAAAACACCCTGTTACATAACCAGTCCACCATTCTGCTGCCTCCTTTTTCCTTATGTGGATGTCCTCCTTTACCTGCTTGGATTCTGACACCTTCAGCTGGGTTGCCCTTTTGCAGGGTCACCCTCCTCACCTTATTTAGTTTCTGACTCCCCACAGTAGACTGCCCTCCCTTACATGGGAAAATCCTCTTCTCCATTCAGGCCTGTTATTCTGTTCCGGAATGCTCTAGACACAACCCCCTCACCACTTCCTCACATACCTTATTCTACCTAACCTAATGGACTTCAGAGCTGAACTGTTTAAGAAGAGGAAGGGGTTAAATGTTTTAAACATAGTATTTGGGGGGCTTTATTCCCAACTAAAATAAATTCAATAAATGGAAAATTAATGGGAAAATAAGATTTTTTTCTCTAAAGCAGTGTGCTTTTCAGTCAGCTTTTCTTATAATTTTCCATAAAGTGAAGGATAACTATAATAGGAAAACATTTGCATTTTATTTTTGAAGCTGCCTTCTATAGTTAATGCATTAGCATCAGTATAGTTTTGTTCTGATATTAGAAGTATGCCTATATGTGATATTAACCAATTTTTAAATAATTAAAATATTAAATATAGCATCTATAAAAATACTGCATGTCAATCCAATTATATTTTCAAATTCATCTATGTGTTAGAAATGCAGCTATGTGGGAGTTTATTAGTTGGGCAGTACTCTAGAGGTATTGATAAAATATAGCTGTGGACTGTAATTGAGAAATAATAAAATGCAGAGGTAATAAGGTATGTGAAGAACGGTGGCCTGAAATAATTTGGTAAATTTGCTCTACATGTAGTTTTATCTTTGACTAATGGTAGCAGGTAGTAAATTCAGGATTAGAGTAATATATTGTCTTCTGAATTTTTTCTTTACATTTTTTCCTTTTATTTTTCTAGATGACCTCAAAACATTTCCCTTTGCTTTTGTGCTGAATGCCTTAAAAAGTACTCTGATCTCATCCAGGCTCGTGTCTTTAAAATGGTATCTACATACAGAAGACTTCTAAATGTATATCTCCTAACCCCTAATCCATCCTACATTAACTATTTGCAGTCTCTGCTTGGATATCTAAAAGATACCTCAAACTTGACATGTTTAAAATTAAGTTTCTAAAATCCTGCCTCTTGAAAACTGGCTTGTTTAATCTTTTCCATCCTTGTTAATGACAACTCTCTTTTTCCAGTTACTGGTTTTTTTCTTTTTTTTTCTTTTTGGCTCTCCTTCAGAGTGTATCTAGCATCCAACCACTTCTTATTTCATCCACTACTAACACCCTAGTCCTCCTTCATCATCCTCTTTCATCTGGATTATTGCAGTAGCTTATTAAGTGGTTTTTCTTGCCACAACCTCTGTTCCCTTCTAATGTGAATGTAATAGAGTGAGTCTTTAAAAAGCTAAGTCAGGGCCTGGCGCAGTGGCTCACGCCTCTAATCCCAGCACTTTGGGAGGCTGAGGCGGGCAGATCACGAGGTCAAGAGATGGAGACCATCCTGGCTAACATGGTGAAACCCTGTCTCTACTAAAAATATAAAAATCAGCCAGGCGTGGTGGCACATGCCTGTAGTCCCAGCTACTTGGGAGGCTGAGGCAGGAGAATCGCTTGAACCTGGGAGGCGGAGGTTGCAGTGAGCCGAGATGGTGCCACTGCACTCCAACCTGGTGACAGAGCAAGACTCCGTCTCAAAAAAAAAAAAAAAAAAAGCCAAGTCGGGCTTTGTCACATTTGTCCTCAGAACTCTGTAGTGGCTTTCTGTCTCATTAGTTGTAAAAACCAAATCCATATCACACATAATGAGGTCTACAATGATTTGGGTCCCCTTGCCTTCCCTTGCCCCTCTCTGAACTCTGCTCTTCTTCACCTTGCTTACTCCCTTTCAGCCACATGGACTTCCTTGCTATTCTTTAAACGCACTAGGCCTTATTCCACATTAGGGAACTTGCTGAAATATTCTTTCTTACTTCTATCCAGGTCTTTACTCAGAATTTGCTATCTCAGAAAGGAGTTTCCTGACTGTCCTGTGTAATCGTCTTCCTTGATTTATTGTTTTTCTTTAACACCTATCAATATCTAATGTACCATATATTTTAACTTATATTGCTTATTTTCTTGCCCAGAATTTAAGCTGGGCAGGATTTTTTTTTTTTTTTTTGGTCCAGTGTTGTACTCCCAATGTCTATATCAATGCTTTACTTACAATAAGCATTCAACATTTATGGAAGAAATGAATCATATACAACCTATCCATTAAAATAAAATCAAATCAGCTCATTCATGGCAGTAGGCTAAAAAATTTATTTCATAGGAAATATGTAGTAATTATTGTACTTTTGCTTAAAATTTAAAAAATATAAGTAGGATTTAAGAGGATGAACACTCATACATGGCTGGTTGGCATTTAACTTGGTCAGCCACTCTGGAAGACTATGTAACAATGTTTTTTTTTTTTTTTTTTTTTTTTTTTGACTGAGTCTCATTCTATCACTCAGGCTGGAGTGCAGTGGCGCAGTCTCAATTCACTGCAACCTCCACCCCCCGGGCTCAAGCAATCATCCTAGCCTCAGCCTCCTGAGTAGCTGGGATCACAGGCACACACCAGCATACCCAGCTAAGTTTTGTTTGTTTGTTTTCAGACTTTCACCATGTTGCCCAGGTTGGTTTTGAACTCCTGGACTTAAGCAATCCACCAGCCTCAGCCTCCTAAAGTGCTGGAATTACAGACATGGGCCACTGCCCTGGCTTTTGTAACAGTTTAAAAAAGCCTATAAAAATTAACAAATCTTAGAAATTCTGCTTCTTGGAACTTATCCTAATAAAAAGAATAACTATAAATGTCTAGATACAAGCATGTTTATTTCAGAATATTTCATAATAGTAAAAAACTCAATTCAGTAAACCTATAAACATGAGTGATTAGGTAAGCTATGGTAAAGTTAAAAAATGGAATACTGTGTAGCCATTAAAAAGTTATATTGTACATTAATTTGTCACAGAAAGGTGTTTATTACACATTAAGTAAAATAGGTTATAAAATAGACGTTTATTATCACTTTCTACTGGCTCTTTTTTAAAGTATAAATGTATGTTTTTAAGAAACTGATAGAGTGGGGCATGGTGGCTTACACCTGTAATCTCAGCACTATAGGAGGGCAAGGCCGGAGGATCTCTTGAGCCCAGAAGTTCAAGACCAGCTTGGGCAACATAGTGGGACCCTGTCTCTACAAAAAATTTTAAAAATTAGCCAGGTGTGGTGGCATGTTCCTATAGTCCCCAGCTACTTAGGAGGCTGAGGTAGCAGGAGGATTGCTTGAGCCCAGGAGGTTGAGGCTGCAGTGAGCTGTGATCATCCCAGTGCACTCCAGCTTGGGTAACAGAGTGTGACTCTATCTTAAAGCTTGGGTAACAGAGTGTGACTCTATCTTAAAAACAAACAAACAAACAAACAAACAAACAAACAAACAAACAAACAACTGGTAGTACCAAAGTGTTAATGACTGTTATCTGTGGATCGTGAGATGATCTGTTTGTTTAAAACAGTTGTTATGCTTGTGTTTTAAAAACTTTTCGTCAGTGAAGAGCTAATATGAAATAACAAACTCCCCTAGACTGCTCTCTCTCTCTTGCTTTATTTTTGTCTTAGTGGTTATCACTCTCTAACATGCATACCTTTTACTTATATTTGTCAGTCTATCACCACCCCCACTAGAAAGTAAGTTTCTTAAGGGCAGGGACTTTGTTTTGTTCACTGCTATCTTCTAGGAGTCTAGGAAAGTATCTAGCATATAGTAGGTGCCATAAATGTGTGTTGAATAAATCAATAATGGTACATAGAAGATAAATGCCACATTTTATAGCATGCAATTTTGATATCAGAGGAATTTGTTGTAGATAATTAAAGTATTTTAATGAGATTTTTCTCCCTCATTTTTCAAGGTTTCTAAATACTCTTTACAGAAGAAAGTGAGTGAAATGGTAAGGAAATTACAAAACATATTTTTCCCCCATCTGGATTAGTACTTAGGGGGATTAGTATTTTTGTGAATAAAATGTGACATTTATAGTGAAAAAATTAATTGTTGAAACTGGATATTACTGTCTCCAGTAATATTAAAGGGGATATTTGCAATTTCACATGTTGCATAAATGAATTATTTCACAAATTTATTTTGAGATTACGTAGTACTTACACAGGTTGAGCATCCCAAATCTGAAAATTCAAAATTTGAAATGCTTCAAAACTGGAAACTTTTTGAGTGTCAACATGATGCTCAAAGAAAATGCTCATTGGAGTATTTTGGACTTTAGATTTTTGCATTTGAGGTGCTTAACCCGTAGGTATAATGCAAATATTCCAAAATCCCAAAATATCCCAAATATGAAACACTTCTGGTCCCATCATTTCTGATTAGAGATATTCAACCTATATATTTAAAATAAATTTTACACAGTTCCCAAATTATTATTAGGGTCTTATAGTAAAAACAAATAACAAAACTCTAAAACCTCTTATTTAATGGTATCTTTTCTAGATATTTATGTAAACATGTAATTATTGTAGCCTGAAAAAATTGAAATGTATGAAGTAGTATTGAGGATATAATATTTATCCCTTATCAGTGTACACTTGGGATATGGTACTGATCCTATATTGTTCAACAAGTATTTATTTACTGTGCATTCCTCTTTTATAGTCTGTTAAAAACTAATGTTTTTGCTTTTTACAGCATAACATTTTAGGGAATATTTACTTTGATATTTTTCCCTTCTAGCCCTATTTTATTCAGAAGGATTTTTTTTCTGTGTTTTTGGTTGAGCAAAATTTTCCTATATCCACTTAAATTGTCAAAAGGCTTTTTGGGTGGGGCTATGCTATTCAGTCTTCATTCTTTGGAGCAGACTGTAAAGCAAGTAAAATTAATTTTTGAGTAAGGCTTATATATTTTATATATATGAGAAGTAAGAAATGAACTATCACCCCTTCTGACATTACATAGAAAACATAAAGTATTTTGCTTCTTGAAATTGTTTGGCGTGTTAGAAAATAAAAGAGCCATAGAGAGATTGCTAAGCTTGATTGAATAAAAGATGTGAAAATTCTGTTGCTGTTCAACTGGAAAGAATAAAAATAATATTGTCAGACTATTTTAGACCATGATTTTAATTAAGAAGCTGAAAAACTAGATTCTGGTTTAGCTTTAAGTACCATGACATTTGTACTGAAAGTCATCTTCAACGCTACAGTGGTTTTACACAAAATATAGTGAAATTGAATAATGTGCCCTTTGACCTGGGAGATAAGGCTACAAGTTAAAGATCAAAGGCAACATAAAATGTGTTTTATTCCACTTTCAAATTTCATCAAACAGATACTTAAAATCTTTTAAAAAAAATGTGGAAACATGTATATACTTATTCTAGTTTTTGGTCACTTCTAAGCTTTTTGTTATTGTGAATTACAACATCTATACTTACTAAAATGATATTTCAGTTATAGTCATAATATTTTTCTGACAGTTTAAAGCGTTGCATCGCTTTTAATTTAAAGTTTTATATATTGATATATTTAATATTTTATATTCACTCTGGCAGAACATTTATATTTTGGATTTAAAAGTTAGAAGTATCCCTTTTTCTAAGCATTCTTACATATATTCATTTTACATTATTCCTGTTACATTATTATTATATAATTCAGATGACTTGTTCTTTATTCAAAGTACAGTATAGTATTCGATAATTCAGTTAATCTTATTTTATTCCAAGCAGTACATTATTCTTTTATGTTATTTGGTTCTATGGGCAAGACAGGAAACAAGATAGCCACTAGTGTGAAGGCATGACTTTGGGGAGCAATAAAGTTAGGGTCCTAAAAGAAATAACTTGAAAAATAGTATTAAGAAAATTTCAAGTTTATGAGCTCCTATAGGTGAGTCCTTAACTACTAGTAAGTTTCTGTCTTCTGTGATTCAGTAAGCTGATTTTCTTTTAGAGGTGGTGATATGTTCTGAGATAAATTAACATAATCACAAATCAAATGATTTTTCCATCCCTAAAAGTACCTCCCCTTTGAAAAAATCACAATCATTACCAATGAAAAGGATGCAATAAAAACATGTGAGAGAGAAATCTTAGGACATTGCATTCACCATCATTGTGATCTGGTCATTGATACAAATTTTTCCTGCTGTGTTTAGTGATTACTACATAGATGACCATGTTGGGTAATAATTGAATTTATAGGTGTCTGTGTTGTAAAACTGAATAGCTAATACAGCTTAATGAAGGAAGTAAACTTACCAAACCATTGTCATATTGTATTTCTCTTCTGTATATCATTTTCCTCTAAATAAAAGATTTACAAGAAAGATTTTTTCTTTATGAAATTAAAGCAATTTCAATATTGAAAGTTTTGATAGATTAAGAATAACCACATTCTTTCAGAGTAGAATATTTTTAAACTGAAGACTTATCTGGAAGTAACTTCATGATCATAAATATTATGTATATATGTACACACGTATATTAGCAGCATGACTTCAGGTTTTTAAAGTAATCTATGCCTTATATTTGCAACTGAAAAGGTAAGGATATCTTAAGAAAGATGCCATAGGTTTTTGAAAATTGAGTTTTATAACTCCATTGATGTAGTTTGGGTTCATATTGAAGAAATTAGAAGATTAGTTACAAAATTGGAAATGAATGTGTTAAATTTATATTTTGATTGTTATCTTTTCCTCTAAAATTTACTCTTAACAAACTGTTTTAAGGGAAACTAATTTTATCTCCAGAAGTTTTCAAATCAGTCTCCTTAAGTAAATAGAAAAAGGGAGAAATGTGAAGCCGTGCATTTTATCAGTAAATATATTTCTAAAAAGTTGTGTGCAAATATTTTTACATTATTCCCATTTTAAATGCTTCAAGGCTTTAAAGTAAGCTTTTAGACTACACACATACATATAATTATGGATATGCTATTTTTCCTCTAATCTTGACTTTCTTTTTTTTTTTTTTGAGCCAGAATCTTGCTCTGTCACCCAGGCTGGAGTGCAGTGGCGCAATCTCGGCTCACTGCAAGCTCCGCCTCCCAGGTTCACGCCATTCTCCTGCCTCAGCCTCTCCGAGTAGCTGGGACTACAGGCCCACGCCACCATGCCCAGCTAATTTTTTGTATTTTTTAGTAGAGACAGGGTTTCACCGTGGTCTCGATCTCCTGACCTTGTGATCCGCCCGCCTCGGCCTCCCAAAGTGCTGGGATTATAAGCGTGAGCCACCGCGCCCGGCCAGTCTTGACTTTCATAGATTAGATTTGTTTAAAATGAGATGTACATGTGTTTAGAAAGCAATGAATGCTGACATTTTTTGTAGACTGTCTTTGCATTTGATAGTAAAACTGTGTAAAAGGAAAAATAATTTGAGTCGATTCATGCAGATAAAAAGAACCAAACAATATGTACTTAACTACTTCTTAATCATCTCAATAAAATAGCCTTATAATACATTAAAGTTTTAATAATAGTAAAAATCAATTTATTTTTATTCTTTAAAATATTCTTACATCTCTAAAGTGTTATTACCAATTACTTTTTGTTGTTGCTTTTCAGAGAATTTAAACTATTTGTTGATAGTCATGAAATTAGTGGCAAACTGGACAATGGACCTCTTCATCTCATTTTCAAAACTAAATCAGGGTAGTAAACTACGTTCATATGGGCATATATGGGCTAATAAGCTGTAGGTGCCCATGTGATTTAGAAGTCTTAATGTTACATATCATGGCCATTGAATAGGCTAATGTGTTTGAAAATCAGAATTATGTCATGCAAACAAATGCAATGAAACTGCATTTTCATTAAATTCAACTTTTGCCTCAAAGGATGTTGGAAGAGTGTATCAGAAATTACTCTAATGTATATAAAGCTCTATGCATGAAATCTCCTTTGATCTTTGCTATATTTTTAGTTAACAGAATTTTTTTTTTTTTTATTATACTTTAGGGTTTTAGGGTACATGTGCACAATGTGCAGGTTTGTTACATATGTATCCATGTGCCATGTTGATTTCCTGCACCCATTAACTCGTCATTTAGCATTAACAGAATTTTTAACCTTTGTAGGCATTGACTACCTATTTTATTCATCACTTTTTAGCTGAAAGGTTAAGAAAGCTTTTGTGGGATCATATATTATGTAGTAGAGAGTATTCTAATGAAGACTACATAAATGTTGATTAGAATCAAAAATTAAAACTTCCTTGAAGTGGCCGGGCACAGTGGCTCACACCTGTAATCCTAGCACTTTGGGAGGCCAAGGTGGGTGGATTGCCTGGGTTCAGGAGTTCGAGGCCAGCCTGGGCAACATGGTGAAACCCCGTCTCTACTAAAATACAAAAAATTAGCTGGGCGTGGTGGCATGCACCTGTAGTCCTAGCTACTCGGGAGGCTGAGGCTGGAGAATTGCCTGAACCCGGGAGGTGGAGGTTGCAGTGAGCCGAGATCGTGCCACAGCACTCCACCCTGGGTGACAGAGAGAGACTCCGTCTCCAAAAAAATAAATTAAAAACTTCCTTGAATTGAAAAAATGCCATTAACCCAGTTTTCAGTGAAATTGTGTTAGGTTTCTAGAAATCTGCTGAGAGCTAATATAATTCTCTCAATCAGAAATTAAGGGGTATTTTAGAAGAAAGAAATATGGTTCATTATTGCTCACCATTACTAATAATAGTAACTACCCAGGTAGGCATAAGCTCTCCAGGACTAAGTACATTTATCAACTTGTTTGCATTTATAACTGCTGCACAATTAAATAAGTAGTGAAAAGCCTGATGACATACATGAGAAATTTTCAACTGATATATCATAATTATTACCAATAATATATCATGTTTAAAATCATTAAAAAATAGTTTTGAAAAAGTTAAGACTGTCATCAGACTTGCCAAGATAATATAGTTAGGTACAACTTAAATTGTAATGTGTGTTCTTCGTGTGTGTGTGTGTGTGTACATGTATATATATATATATGTTTTTTTTTTTTTTTTTTTTTTGTGACGGATCCTTGCTGTGTCACCCAGGCTAGAGTGCAGTGGCATGATCTCGGCTCACTGCAACCTCTGCCTCCTGGATTTAAGCGATTCTCCTGCCTCAGCCTCCCCAGTAGCCGAGATTACAGGTGTGTGCCACCATGCCTGGCTAATTTTTGTATTTTTAGTAGAGACAGGTTTCACCATGTTGGCCAGGCTGGTCTCGAACTCCTGACCTTGTGATCCATCCACCTTGGCCTCCGAAAGTGCTGGGATTACAGGCGTGAGCCACCATGACCTAGCCCTTCATGAATATTTTTTAAAAGGCCATGCTTATTCTAAATAAAAGTTAATTAAAACTATTGATACTTTTACCAGTTAAGGAATAATAACAATCATTTTATTGTGATTTTTATATGATGGGCTTCGTTTTTTAGTGCTTTATTTATATTAATTCATTTTATCCTCACAGCAACCCTATGAGTGAAATACTATTATAAACTTCTTCCTAAAAATAGGGAAGATAATTTACCCAAGGTCACACTAAGTTGCAGAAACAAGATTTAAACATAGGCAGACTAGCTTTTGACCACTGTGCTCTACTACCTGTACTTTGGTTTTTCTTTTCTTTTTTTTTTTTTTTTTTTTTTGAGATGGAGTCTCACTCTAGTGCCCAGGCTGGAGTGCAGTGGTGTGATCTTAGCTCACTGCAACCTTTGCCCCCAGGGTTCAAGCGATTCTGCTGCCTCAGCCTCCCAGGTAGCTGGGATTACAGGCGCCTGCCACCACGTCTGGCTAATTTTTGTATTTTTAGTAGAGACAGGGTTTCACTATGTTGGCCAGGCTGGTCTCGAACTCCTGACTTCAAATGATCTGCCTGCCTCCACCTCCCAAAGTGCTGGGATTACAGGCCTGAGCCACCGTGCTCGGCCTGTACTTCGGTTGTGTTTTTTTTTGTTTGTTTGTTTTTGTTTTTATTTTTATTTTTTATTATTATACTTTAGGTTTTAGGGTACATGTGCACAATGTGCAGGTTTGTTACATGTGTATCCATGTGCCATGTTGATTTGCTGCACCCATTAACTCGTCATTTAGCATTAGGTATATCTCCTAATGCTGTCCCTCCCCCCTCCCCCCACCCCACAACAGTCCCCGGAGTGTGATGTTCCCCTTCCTGTGTCCATGAGTTCTCATTGTTCAATTGCCACCTATGAGTGAGAACATGCAGTGTTTGGTTTTTTGTCCTTGCGATAGTTTACTAAGAATGATTGTTTTTTGTTTTTTGTTTTTTTTTTGATGGAATCTTGCTCTTTCGCCCAGGCTGGAGTGCAGTGTCGCGATCTTGGTTCACTGCAACCTCTGCCTCCTGGGTTCAAGTGATTCTCCTGTCTCAGCCTCCTGAGTAGCTGGGATTGCAGGTGCACACCACCATGCCCGGCTAATTTTTGTATTTTTAGTAGAGACAGGGTTTCACCATGTTGGTCAGGATGGTCACGAACCCTTGACCTTGTGATCCACCCACCTTGTCCTCTCAAAGTGCTGGAATTACAGGTGTGAGCCACTGCGCCTGGCCTGTACTTTGGTTTTAAGCAATAAGAAATGGCTCTGGCTAACTTATGTAAAAGGAAATTTAGGGGAGGCATTCACAATCAACCAGAGAATAAAGAATTGTTTGAGAATGAACAGGGACCCAGAGTAATTCCAGAGTTTGTGAGGCAGGATGTAGGGACCCACAACAGAGGTCTCATATCAGTTCGGATAGGATCACTACTGAACTTCTCTAGTTTTGTATAGTCTTTTTGCTCAAGATTCAAATTCCAAGAAAGTAGCTATCAATTGGTTTATTTTGAGTAGCATGCCCTTCTCTTAATTAGGGAAGAATAGGACCGCTGAATTTTAGTCCTGTTGTAATGTTTAGTCCATGTTGTAATGAAGTTTAGTCCATGTTGTAATGAAGAAAAAGTATTTCGATAAAGTAAATTGTGGTGCTGTTAGGTAAGGGAAATGGATGCTGCTAGGCAAAATCAAATTTTTACTATTAAAACTCTATAAGACAACAACAGTTCATTCAGAAAACAATTATTGAGTGCCAGTTCATGGACCTCTACTGTTCTTTGTTTAGAACTGCTCATCATAGAAGGTGAAGCAGTTGGGAAAAAAAAATGAATGAAAGTTGTGAAACCAATTAATGATTCTGCTAATGTCAAGTGAAGATAAAAAACTTCTAACAAGTGTTATTGATTTTATTAACATAATATTTATTTTTTAAGAGTTAAAAGTCATATTCCCAGGTATGGTAAGAGTAGTTCCTTTAGCTGAAAGCAGTGGAGGCCCATATAATACTATATAACTGAGGTCTAATTTTTACCAATTATGTCTCCAGTTTAAGTAGACTATCTACTATCCTATGTTGCCTCCCTGTCACTGAGATATCCTTGTCATTTCATTTCTTTTTCTCTTTTAGAGATGGGGTCTTGCTTTGTCACCTGGGCTGGAGTTCAGTGGCTGAACATAGCTCACTGCAGCCTTAAACTCCTAGCAATCCTCCCACCTCAACCTCCCAAGTAGCTAGGACTACAGGCATGTGCCACCATGCCCAGCTAACTTGTTTTATTTTTGTAGAGATGGAGTCTTGCTATGTTGCCTAGGCTGGTCTCAAACTCCTGGCCTCGAGCAGTCTTCCTGCCTCATCATTTCATTTCTTAATGCAGTGAGAAGGTACTATATTAATTAAAATAAGTCTCAGAAAAATTACTTGAATTTTGGTAATGCACACTGAAATTATTCTAGCAAATTGAAAGGGCAAAGAATCAAAACAGTGATCTAGATAGGTCCTGATTATTCAAATGATTTAGAGAAAGAAAAAATATCTCCTAAAGTACCAAAAGTATTGCTTTAATTTCTCCTCACTTTTCTTAGTGTTAGGCTGATTAACATTTTTTATAAAAAGATTTTGAAAGAGAAATTGCAAACAAGGGAAACCTGAAGTGACTATTTTGCTACAGGAAAGATATGTTTGCTTTAGTTTTACATAGATATAGAAATATCTCCTAACTAATATGTCCTCCTTACAGTTTACTCAGAGAGTACTTTTAAATGACATTTATTTATTTTATATTACTAATAATAGTTGTTTACCACAATATATTTTACATATTTGTTGTGCATGTGTGTGTGTGTGTGTTATATGTATAACATTTAAAATTACTCTTCAAAATAGGAACAAAAGGTCCAGTTACATCTTCTGGCTAAAGAAGACTATCATAAGCAACTGAGTGAAATTGAGAAATATTATGCCACAATAACAGGTCAATTTGGATTGGTAAAAGAGAGTCATGAAAAGTTAGAACAAAATGGTATGTGCTATCTTATTTAAATATACATATTCAGTAGAGAATGTTTGAATGGACTTATTTACTATGAATACACTGAATTTCTATGATAATACTGATAATAGTAAATGGCAGTTAATAACTGTTACCTAAATTAAATAACATATATATTGCATTGTTACTGTTTTCCCTGTTTATCTTAATGATACTTTCTTTGAAATATACATTGAATATAATGCTTTCTTAAATGTCTTTCATGTTGCAGTACGGGAAGCAATACAATCGAACAAAAGACTTTCAGCTTTAAATAAAAAACAAGAAGCTGAAATATGCAGTTTAAAGAAGGTATGATTGATATAGTTTCACACTACTAAGTAAAAATTATAATCTAAAATAGTCTTATGGGCTATTACTAGAGGACAGTTGGGTAGAATTTTTTGGTAGAAGGATAAATTGTTTTCAATACAGATGCATAAATTTTGAGTTATGATTCCAGTAAAGGTAATTAGTGCATTTGTTGCAGTCCATTCAAAATATTATTTCTTTGACTTGTCACCAGTAGCATGCATTTTTATGGTGACATGAATACTTTATAAGGATTCATTGTATGTCATCCTTATTAGCACCATTCATTCAATATTTATTGAGTGACTTTTATATACTGGGTGCTATGTGGCACTAAGGATACAGCTATGAAGAAAATAAAACATGTTTCTACTTGTATGAAAGTTAGAGTCTGGTGATGGAGTTAGATAAAACAAATAATTACACAGACTAAATAATGTAAAACTATTATAAATGAGCTGAAGAAAAAGTAAAAGATGTGATGCCATCAGAGGTGACTTTATTACATTGGGGGTAAGAGGGTGGAGGAGGGAAGGGAGTAAGGTTTCAGGCAAGGGGAATAGCATGTGCAAAAGCCTTGAGACAGGAAAGAGTTTAGTATATTTGAGGAACTAAAAAGTCTGATATGGCTGGAGCATCATGAATGAAGCTGTGAATTGAACATTTATTTGTTGCTTGCTGAGCTTCAGTATCCCCTTGCCTTCTTCCTAACCTTATCTAGATTTTTGTTTTGATGTCTCCAGCTTTAGAGCTGAGCCCCAAATTGGCAGGAGAACACAAACATGTTTCTTTCCTCTAACCATAGGCATTGGTTCAGGAATGGATAAATGACTTTAGCTAGCTTCTGATTATAAACTAGGAAGAACATAACCTCTATCGTGGCTGGCAGTCAGCCTACAACCATGAGAAAAGCCAAAAAATAGGAACCTGACAATGTAGATGCCAGATTGGTATGACATAAAGAAACCTGTTCTTTGATGACATTATTGAGTAACTGGATCAACCAACCCTGCTTCTTGTTCTACCTCTAGACATTTAAATTATGTGAACCAGTAAGTTCCCATTATTTAAGCCAGGTTGGTTAGGGCCAATTCAGTTTTCCATGATTTGCAACTAAAAATATTCCAACTGACACAAAGGGAGAGTTGGTACAAGAGGAAGAAGTAGGTAAGGCTTTGTTCTTTCTATAGAGAATGACGTCTGTTTTCCTTTTCCCACTCCCTTCCAATCCCTCTCTCGATACTGCTTTGAATCATTTTAGGACCACCTCCCTACCTCTGAGAGAATTAAGTACCTATGTTTACTGGCACTCCATAAATATTTTGAAACAATATTTACTGAGTACTATTTAAAATGCACTTAATTTGTAGTTATTTATTATATTGGTATGCAAAAAAATCTTCCGTTTGCCCCTCCAGATCTATACTTACCTTTTGAAGGCTTATGTATATGGGTTGCATCAATGGGCTTCCACATCTTCTGACTTCCTGTTGAGCTGGGCCAGTGGAGAGCCTAGGCAGGAGATGGGAGGAAGAAGAGAGTGAATCAGGGTATTTATTCCCCCTGTTCCTTCCCTCTGAGGTAACTTCAGGCTGGCCATGTGCCTCAACAGATCACTACTTCTCTTAAATTGGCCTAATCTACATGATACTGTCTCCTTTTGGGGTTCCAGTAACCTCTCTTCTTGACCTTCTGGGTCTAGAGGTGGTGACAGCTACAGTGCTGCTAGTCAGTGGAACTTGCGCCATCCCTTGTGGTTCCTTTATATCCTCCCTGCACCTTTGCAAATAAACCCATCTTCAGGTTATCCTAGTTTATGTTTGCCATCTGTTTCTGTTGGGATTCTGACATACACTTGTTTAGGGTAAAACATTAGTGAGGCCAAAGTTAGGAATTCAATTTTGTATAGGCTAGTTGATTCAGTACAGAGAAAGTTGTTTCACAGTCAAACATTGCACTCTAAACCTCACCTATATTTTTTAGTTGTATATTTTGGACTCAAGAGATAAATGAATATGAATGAAATGAATTCTAATTTGGGTCAATGTTGTCGTCTTGACACTAAAGGATCCTATTTTTAAAAGGAAAAAAATACCAAAAATCCAAGCATTTATACCTTTATATATACATAGACTTTCACTATTTTAATATCATTTAATATATTTTAATTAATAAACTATTTTTAGAGCAGTTTTAGGTTCACAGCAAAACTGAGTAGAAAGTACAGAGTTCCTGTATACTTCCTGTCCTCACACATGCACAACTTCACTCACTGTCACATCCTCACTAGCATTTGATGTTGTCAGTGTTTTGGATGTTGGTCATTCTCATTGGTGTGTAGTGGTATCTTGTTTTGATTTGCAATTCCCTAAAGACATATGATGTTGAACATATTTTCATATACCTACTTGTCATCTGTGTATATTTTTTGTTAAAGTGTCTGTTCAGGCCTTGGGCCCATTTTTTAATTGGGTTGT
This sequence comes from Nomascus leucogenys, assembly GCF_006542625.1. Classification (NCBI taxonomy): domain Eukaryota; kingdom Metazoa; phylum Chordata; class Mammalia; order Primates; family Hylobatidae; genus Nomascus; species Nomascus leucogenys. Next base: position 92,967,692 of record NC_044395.1, on the reverse strand, counting down.
TTGTTTTCTTATTGTTGAGTTTTAAGAGTTCTTTGTATATTTTGGATAGCAGTACCTTCTAAATGCTAAGCCAGAGTTTGAAGACCATTGATATTATAATACTATTGACAGTGATATGTATATCTTCACTGTTACAACTGCCAATAAATTGGTTATATATTCCTTGGACTTCATTCTTCTACCTGAGGGATCAGAAAGTAAAAGCATAGGTGTATTTCAGTACAGAACATTAGGATGGGTGGTGATAATCATGTTTCCGGCCCTTAAAAGTCTTATGTCTATTTAGCAAACTACTTAAGAGTACAATTAATATATATGTAGAAAACATTTCTTTTTAGATACATCCTCGAAAATTAGAGGTGGCTCTTTTTAATATAAAGAGAAAAAGCTATAATTTAAAAAATCTGTTTGGAATCCCAAGTAAGAATTATTAAAAGGACCATTCATTTCTATCAGTATAAACTTCAAATACAAATATAAATAACTATTAAATTAGTAGGTGTGAATAAACACATTTTCATTGATGTCTCTTTGGTTCATTTATGTTTTAATATTTTTAACAATGACTTTAGTAATAAGTAACATTCATATTAATTTGGTGATTAAAATATCAATAAGCTTTTATACAATTAGTTTATGCATTCTTATGAAAATATGCCTCATAAATTCTGTACTAATTTTTTGCATTAAATGAAAACAGGTGTTTCATTTTAACATAATAGACTATTATATTTCTTTTTTCTTTAGATGGAGTCTCGCTCTGTTGCCCAGGCTGGAGTGCAATGGTGCAATCTCGGCTCACTGCAATCTCCGCCTCCTGGGTTCAAGCCATTCTCCTGCCTCAGCCTCCCAAGTAGCTGGGACTACAGGCATGCACCACCATGCCTAGCTAATTTTTGTATTTTTAGTAGAGATGGGGTTTCACCATGTTGGCCAGGCTGGTCTCAATCTCCTGACCTCAAGTGATCTGCCCGCCCAAAGTTCTGGGATTACAGGTGTGAGTCACCATGCCCGGCCTGCCTATTATATTTCTAATGCACAATTTAAGACTCTGACCTATAGATGGAGATGAGGCTCATGTAGATTCATGGAGAGATACCCTTAGTGGATTTATGTAAGAAGGTGCAGAATGTCTTTCTATGCGTGAGAAGAATGGTGTTGCTCATGAGAACACTAGCCTGTTTCTCTCAGGTCTTGGAGCCTAGGCTAGGGCTACCTAAATGTACTAACATGTCATGCAGTAGTGGTCTCTGTCACTCTAGAAACCATTAGTGTCAGTGTTCATGCTGCAAAGTTGTTCTTGGAAGACAGACTGTTATAGAAGGGTAAAGTGAGAAAATTTAATTACCTTTGCAACTTCAAAGTTCAAGTAACTGAAAGGGTGAGAATTTTAAAATAAATATTCAGAGCCAGTTTTTAATATTGTAGACATTCTAAGTACACTAATTTTAAATTTCATATATCTTATGTAGCTTTGATTTTTAACTTTGGGAAAAGCTTGTTTTTTTTTTTTTAACTTTCAGAAGAGAATCAAATTTTGTAACATTGGTTATATCACTTATTTAAAACTTCTAATTGCTAATTCTCCCAAAGATAATTTCCATTTTTATTATACTGTTCTATGATTTTGTCCAGAACAGTTGTTATTGGTTTGTGATAAGATAGAATTCCTTTTTTTTTTTTTTTTTTGGAGCAAAGTTAAACAGAGCAAACTTAGTGGTTAGATAAAAACTAGGTATTACCATTCTGAATGCTGAGTTCACCATTATGGCAATCATGAAGAATTCCTGATACTATCTATGAGCAGCATTCGTAACCTCTGCTATTTGTCTGAGTAAATGTCAGAGCACTCAAGGAGATAGTGATATTAAACAGACTACCCCATACCAGAAAGGGAGGGGTGAAGGAGAAAAGAGCGCAATATTTATGACTCCAGGAACTGTAAGTTGTAATTTAATGAGATCAAAGCATTGCTGTTTATTTGCTGCACTAATAGCTTTGAATAAAATGGTTAGAAAACAGACAGTGTGCTAAAAGTTCAGGATATTTAAAGGCTTATAAAGTCTATAAAATCAAAAGCATATTTTTCCATGAAGATCTTTTCCTGAGGTCTCTGATTTTAATTTATTATGCTCTTGAGATTAAGTAATTAATATATAAAAGAAAAAGAAAGATGTAAGAAATTACTAGCTTTTACTTTTGTCAGCCATATACTGATTTTCTATACTCTTCTCCTCCCTACCTCCCTGTTGTCTCATAGCAATAATTGTAATAGGAATTGATGCATTTTAGAGTATCTCCTACAAGACTTAGCTGATTATAACAGCTCCACGTTTTCAATTGTTGAAAAATGTAGAAAAACATAGACATTTGTCGCATTTTGTAATCTGGAAGAGGAAAAAACTTTTAGAAAACCAATCTTTATGTAGAGAATTAAAAGCCATTTTATCCAAATATAAGTTTTACCCATATACCTTTTATCAATAGGACATTGCATTTTAGGAGTGAACCTAGAACAGATCACTAGTGTAAAACAAGCTATCAATAATTTTTTTTTTTTTTTTTTTTTTTTTTGAGACAGAGCCTCTCTCCGTTGCCCAGGCTGGAGTGCAGTGGTGCAATCTCGGCTCACTGCAAGCTCCACCCCCCAGGTTCACGCCATTCTCCTGCCTCAGCCTCCTGAGTAGCTGGGACTACAGGTGCCTGCCACCATGCCCGGCTAATATTTTGTAGTTTTAGTAGAGACAGGGTTTCACCGTGTTAACCAGGATGGTCTCGATCTCCTGACCTTGTAATCTGCCTGCCTCGGCCTCCCAAAGTGCTGGGATTACAGGCGTGAGCCACCATGCCTGGCCCCTATCCAGTAATTTACTTTCTAAGTCATGTGGATATCTATTTCATCCAGGTGTATATTGCTTTAGGAAAAAATATAGGAAAATCAAAACTTCAAGGAATTATTGCTGGTTTTCCTTTGAAACTTATCTTAGTGCACAAGAAAGCACCGTTAAAGCAAGCTGTTAGAAACCCTATTGTGTAAAGAAAGGTATACATTATTTTAAAGCCAATATGATTAGAATCTTTTTAAAAAAGTAGACACAATTGACAATCCCACTGCTGGGTATACACCCAAAGGAAAAGCAAGCAGTATATTGAAGAGATATCTGCACTCCCATGTTTGTTGCAGCACTGTTCACAATAGCCAAGATTTGAAAGCAACCCAAGTGTCCATCAACAGATGAATGGATAAAGAAAATGTGGTACCCATACACAATGGAGTACTGTTCAGCCACGAAGAAGAATAAGATACTGTCATTTGCAAAAACATGGATAGAACTAGAGGTTATTATGTTAAGTGAAATAAGCCAGGCACGGAAAGATAAACATCACAGTTCTCATTTATTTGTGGGATCTAAAAATCAAAATAATTGAACTCATGGAGATAGAGAGTAGAATGATGGTTACCAGAGGCTAGGAAATGTAATGAGGGGTGGGGTGGGGGGAACATGGGTGTGGTTAATGGGTACAAGGAAACTAGAAAGAATGAATAAGACATAGTATTTGATAGCACAACAGGGTGATTATTGTCAATAATAACTTAATTGTATATTTAAAAATAACTAAAAGTGTAATTGGATTTTTTATAACACAAATTATAAATCCTTCAGGGGATGGGTACCCCATTTTCTATGATGTGACTATTGCACACTGCATACCTATATCAGAACATTTCATGTACCCCATAAATATATACACCTATGTACCCATAAAAATTAAAAATTAAAAAAATCAGTTGAGCATAAAAGATTTCCTTTTGTTATTCTGATGTTAAACTCTGTACTACAAAACAATATAAATATCAGTCAAACATCCTATAAATGTGAATTTGGATGAAATCTTTAGGGTTCTGTAGGAGATATTTTACCTTTGAATTAATTTCATAATTTTTTAAGATGTTAATTACTGAAACAACTAGATTTATTTTTATATCCTTCAGTATCCATAGTTGTTTTAATTATTATCTCATGTTTTTGAATATTTTTCCACAGTGGAAATTATGAATTCAATAAGTTATTTTGTTCAATAAGTTAAGTCAAAGACCATCTGGCCTATGGACTTGAATAATTATTTATTATTCTTGTTTTCTACTGTGTACTTGCATCTGAACTTATTCAAAATTTACTTATTTTAAACTCACAGTTTAGGGCTGCTGGTTACAACAGTAAAGGTTTTTCTCTAGCCATAAAATATGTTGTTAACATATTTAACATAATGTTTGCCACTAACCGTCTACTAACATTTATTTTGGCAGTATTGGTAATAAAACTGCACTTGTCTGTTCACACTTAAATCAGGAACATCTATGTGTAACGTGGTGATGTAAAGGGCTGTGGTTGTTACCTTGAATGGAGTAAAGTAGCTAGTTCAATCGGTGATTGAACTCTTACTCTACTTACACCTACCACATTCTAAGCAACCTTGCTAATTGACCATGAACCTTTGTGTCATTAACAATAGTATGCTTGAGTGATACGACTGCTCTCATCAAGTATCTTTTTTTGCCATTTACTTTTCTCCTGAGTAAATCAAACCTTTGATTTTATCAACTTTTATATTAGAAAAAGGTAAATCACATTTTTCTTTATATCATGTTCATTACTCTTTTCTACTTACATTTATTATAATTTTTAGTGTCTCTTAGATCTTTGAATCTATTAAGGTACTACAGGATATTTAAGTATGAAACATGGTACTTTTTCTTGAGCTTATAGTCTACAGGAAAACCTTTATTGTTACCAGCTATGAGATAATTAATTTTAATTATTTAAATACATAAAGGAATACTTAAATATTCATGTCATTTATTAATACTTGAGAGTACTTTATTTTACAAGTAGGGAAAATAATTCTACATCACAGTGCAGCTGTAGCAATTACAGAATCCCTTGAATTCAGCTTAGTAGAAATAATAGGTAACAGTGCCTTGCACATGGTAGATGCTCAAATACTGGTTGCATGGATTATTACCTACCAGGGACTTTTTATTTATTATCTCCATTTTATAGATGAGGAACTTAAAGCAAAATGAAGTTATTAAGTAAGTTGCCTAAAGTTATACAACAAGGAAAAGAGAGCCAAGATTGGAACACAGACAAATTTTGTCTGTAGAACCTGTGATCTTAACCATTCCACTGATAATAATAGCAGCACAAACAATTCATTCACATAAGTTTTTTCTCTCCTGTATTCTCCGTTAGGAATAATATATTTATTAAAAGGGGACACTGTTGGGGGACGGTTCCAAGATGGCCAAATAGGAACAGCTCCAGTCTACAGCTCCCAGTGTGAGCGATGCAGAAGACAGGTGATTTCTGCATTTCTAACTGAGGTACTGGGTTCATCTCACTGGGGCTTGTCGGACAGTGGGTGCAGGGCAGTGGGTGCAGCCCACCAAGCGTGAGCCGAAGCAGGGCGAGGCATCACCTCACCCGGGAAGTGCAAGGGGTCAGGGAATTCCTGTTCCTAGCCAAGGGAGCTGTGACAGACGGCACCTGGAAAATCGAGTCACTCCCACCCTAATACTGCGCTTTTCCAGTGGTCCTAGCAAGTGGCACACCAGGAGATTATATCCCATGCTTGGCTCTGAGGGTCCCACACCAACAGAGCCTTGCTCACCGCTGGCACAGCAGTCTGAGATCGAACTGCAAGGCAGCAGCAAGGCTGGGGGAGGGGCACCTGTCATTGCTGAGGCTTGAGTAGGTAAACAAAGCGGCCAGGAAACTTGAACTGGGTGGAGCCCACCGCAGCTCAGGGAGGCCTGCCTGCCTGCATCTGTAGACTCCACCTCTAGGGGCAGGGCATAGCCAAACAAAAGGCAGCAAAACCTCTGCAGACTTAAATGTCCCTGTCTGACAGCTTCGAAGAGAGTAGTGGTTCTCACAGCACAGAGTTTGAGATCTGAGAATGGACAGACTGCCTCCTCAAGTGGGTCCCTGACCCCCGAGTAGACTAACTGGGAGGCACCCCCCAGTAGGGGCAGACTGACACCTCACGCGTCCAACCGTGTGCCCCTCTGAGATGAAGCTTCCAGAGGAACAATCAGGCAGCAACATTTGCTGTTCAGCGATATTCGTAGTTTTGCAGCCTCTGCTGGTGATACCCAGGCAAACAGAGTCTGGAGTGGACCTCCAGCAAGCTCCAACAGACCTGCAGCTGAGGGTCCTGACTGTTAGAAGGAAAACTAACAGAAAGGACATCTACACGAAAACCCCATCTGTACATCACCATCATCAAAGACCAAAGGTAGATAAAACCACGAAGATGGGGAAAAAACAGAGCAGAAAACCTGAAAATTCTAAAAATCAGAGCACCTCTCCCCCTCCAAAGGAACGCAGCTCCTCGCCAGCAAAGGAACAAAGCTGGATGGAGAATGACTTTGATGAGTTGAGAGAAGAAGGCTTCAGACGATCAAACTTCTCCGAGCTAAAGGAGGAAGGTCGAACCCATCGCAAAGAAGCTAAAAACCTTGAAAAAAGATGAGATGAATGGCTAACTAGAATAACCAGTTTAGAGAAGTCCTTAAATGACCTAATGGAGCTGAAACCCATGGCACGAGAACTGTGTGATGAATGCACAAGCTTCAGTAGCCGATTTGATTAACTGGAGGAAAGGGTATCAGTGATTGAAGATCAAATGAATAAAATGAAGTGCGAAGAGAAGTTCAGAGAAAAAAGAGTAAAAAGAAATGAACAAAGCCTCCAAGAAATATGGAACTATGTGAAAAGACCAAATCTATGTCTGATTGATGTACCTGAAAGTGACGGGGAGAATGGAACCAAGTTGAAAACCACTTAGCAGGATATTATACAGGAGAACCTCCCCAACCTAGCAAGGCAGGCCAACATTCAAATTCAGGAAATACAGAGAATGCCACAAAGATACTCCTCGAGAAGAGCAACCCCAAGACACATAATTGTCAGATTCGCCAAAGCTGAAATGAAGGAAAAAATGTTAAGGGCAGCCAGAGAGAAATGTCAGGTTACCCACAAAGGGAAGCCCATCAGACTAACAGCAGATCTCTCAGCAGAAACTCTACAAGCCAGAAGAGAGTGGGGGCCAATATTCAACATTCTTAAAGAAAAGAATATTCAACCCAAAGTTTCATATCCAGCCAAACTAAGCTTCATAAGTGAAGGAGAAATAAAATCCTTTATAGACAAGCAAATGCTGAGAGATTTTGTCACCACCAGGCCTGCCCTACAAGAGCTCCTGAAAGATGCACTAAACATGGAAAGGAACAACCAGTACCAGCCACTGCAAAAACATGTCAAAATGTAAAGACCATCGAGGCTAGGAAGAAACTGCATCAACTAACAAGCAAAATAACCAGCCAACATCATAATGACAGGATCAAATTGACACATAACAATATTAACCTTAAATGTAAATGGGCTAAATGCTCCAATTAAAAGACACAGACTGGCAAATTGGATAAAGAGTCAAGACCCATCAGTGTGCAGTATTCAGGAGACCCATCTCACATGCAGAGACACACATAGGCTCAAAATAAAGGGTTGGAGGAAGATCTACCAAGCAAAAGGAAAACAAAAAAAGCAGGGGTTGCAATCCTAGTCTCTGATAAAACAGACTTTAAATGAACAAAGATAAAAAGGAACAAAGAAGGCCATTACATAATGGTAAAGGGATCAATTCAACAAGAAGAGCTAACTATCCTAAATATATATGCACCCAATACAGGAGCACCCAGATTCATAAAGCAGGTCCTTAGAGACCTACAAAGAGACTTAAACTCCCACACAATAATAATAGGAGATTTTAACACCCCACTGTCAACATTAGACAGATAATGGGACAGAAAGTTAAAAAGGATATCCAGGAATTGAACTCAGCTCTGCACCAAGCGGACCTAAGAGACATCTACAGAACTCTCCACCCCAAATCAACAGAATATACATTTTTCTCAGCACCACATGACACTTACTCCAAAATTGACCACATAGTTCGAAGTAAAGCACTCCTCAGCAAATGTAAAAGAACAGAAATTATAACAAACTGTCTCTCAGACCACAGTGCAATCAAACTAGAACTCAGGATTAAGAAACTCACTCAAAACCACTCAACTACATGGAAACTGAACAACCTGCTCCTGAATGACTACTGGGTACATAATGAAATGAAGGCAGAAATAAAGATGTTCTTTGAAACCAATGAGAACAAAGACACAGTATACCAGGATCTCTGGGACACATTTAAAGCAATGTGTAGAGGGAAATTTATAGCAGTAAATGCCCACAACAGAAAGCAGGAAAGATCTAAAATTGACACCCTAACATCACAAGCAAGAGCAAACACATTCAAAAGGTAGCAGAAGGCAAGAAATAACTAAGATCGGAGCAGAACTGAAGTAGACAGAGACACAAAAAACCCTTCAAAAAAATCAATGAATCTAGCAGCTGATTTTTTGAAAAGATCAACAAAATTGATAAACTGCTAGCAAGACTAATAAAGAAGAAAAGAAGAATCATATAGACGCAATAAAAAATGATAAAGGGGATATCACCACCGATCCCACAGAAATACAAACTACCATCAGAGAATACTATAAACACCTCTGTGCAAATAAACTAGACAATCTAGAAGAAATGGATAAATTCCTGGACACATACACCCTCCCAAGACTAAACAAGGAAGAAGTCGAATCCCTGAAGAGACCAATAACAGGCTCTGAAATTGAGGTAGTAATTAATAGTCTACCAACCAAAAAAAGTCCAGGACCAGACAGATTCACAGCCGAATTCTACCAGAGGTACAAGGAGGAGCTGGTACCATTCCTTCTGAAACTATTCCAATCAATAGAAAAAGAGGGAATCCTCCCTAACTCATTTTATGAGGCCAGTATCATCCTGATACCAAAGCCTGGCAGAGACACAACAAAAAAAGAATTTTAGACCAATATCCCTGATGAACATTGATGCAAAAATCCTCAATAAAATACTGGCAAACCGAATCCAGCAGCACATCAAAAAGCTTATCCACCATGATCAAGTGGGCTTCATCCCTGGGATGCAAGGTTGGTTCAACATATGCAAATCAATAAATGTGATCTAGCATATAAACAGAACCAATGACATAAACCACATGATTATCTCAATAGATGCAGAAAAGGCCTTTGACAAAATTCAATAGCCCTTCATGCTAAAAACTCTCAATAAATTCGGTATTGATGGGACATATCTCAAAATAATAAGAGCTATTTATGACAAACCCACAGCCAATATCATACTGAATGGGCAAAGACTGGAAGCATTCCCTTTGACAACTGGCACAAGACAGGGATGCCCTCTCTCACCACTCCTATTCAACATAGTGTTGGAAGTTCTGGCCAGGGCAATCAGGCAAGAGAAAGAAATAAAGGGTATTCAACTAGGGAAAGAGGAAGTGAAATTGTCCCTGTTTGCAGATGACATGATTGTATATTTAGAAAACCCCATCGTCTCAGCCCAAAATCTCCTTAAGCTGATAAGCAACTTCAGCAAAGTCTCAGGATACAAAATCAATGTGCAAAAATCACAAGCCTTCTTATACACCAATAACAGACAAACAGCCAAATCATGAGTGAACTCCCATTCACAATTGCTTCAAAGAGAATAAAATACCTAGGAATCCAACTTACAAGGGATGTGAAGGACCTCTTCAAGGAGAACTACAAACCACTGCTCAGTGAAATAAAAGAGGACACAAACAAATGGAAGAACATCCATGTTCATGGATAGGAAGAATCAATATCGTGAAAATGGCCATACTGCCCAAGATAATTTATAGATTCAATGCCATCCCCATCAAGCTACCAATGATTTTCTTCACAGAATTGGAAAAAACTATTTTAAAGTTCATATGGAACCAAAAAAGAGCCCACATTGCCAAGTCAATCCTAAGCCAAAAGAACAAAGCTGGAGACATCACGCTACCTGACTTCAAACTATGCTACAAGGCTACAGTAACCAAAACAGCATGGTACTGGTACCAAAACAGAGATATAGACCAATGGAACAGAACAGAGCCCTCAGAAATAATACTACACATCTAGAACCATCTGATCTTTGACAAGCCTGACAAAAACAAGAAGTGGGGAAAGGATTCCCTATTTAATAAATGGTGCTGGGAAAACTGGCTAGCCATATGTAGAAAGCTGGAACTGGATCCCTTCCTTACATCTTATACAAAAATTAATTCAGGATAGATTAAAGACTTAAATGTTAGACCTAACACCATAAAAACCCCAGAAAAAAACCTAGGCAGTACCATTCAGGACATAGGCATGGGCAAGGACTTCATGTCTAAAACACCAAAAACAATGGCAACAAAAGTCAAGATTGACAAATGGGATATAATTAAACTAAAGAGCTTCTGCACAGCAAAAGAAACTACCATCAGAGTGAACAGGCAACCTACAGAATGGGAAAACATTTTTGCAATCTACTCATCTGACAAAGGGCTAATATCCAGAATCTACAAAGAACTCAAACAAATTTACAAGAAAAAAACAGCCCTATCACAAAGTAGGCGAAGTAGATGAGCAGACACTTCTCAAAAGAAGACATTTATGCAGCCAACAGACACATGAAAAAATGCTCATCATCACTGGCCATCAGAGAAATGCAAATCAAAACCACAATGAGGTACCATCTTACACCAGTTAGAATGGCGATCATTAAAAAGTCAGGAAACAACAGGTGCTGGAGAGGATGTGGAGAAATAGGAACACTTTTACACTGTTGGTGAGACTGTAAACTAGTTCAACCATTGTGGAAGACAGTGTGGCGATTCCTTAAGGATCAGGAACTAGAAATACCATTTGACCCAGCCATCCCATTACTGGGTATATACCCAAAGGATTATAAATCATGTTGCTATAAAGACACATGCACACGTATGTTTATTGCAGTACTTTTCACAATAGCAGAGACTTGAAAACAACCTAAATGTCCATCAATGATAGACTGGATTAAGAAAATGTGGCACATATACACCATGGAATACTATGCAGCCATAAAAAAGGATGAGTTCATGTCCTTTGTAGGGACACGGATGAAGCTGGAAACCATCATTCTCAGCAAACTATCGCAAGGACAAAAAACCAAACACTTCATGTTCTCACTCACTGGTAGGAATTGAACAATGAAAATACTTGGACACAGGAAGGGGAACATCATACACCAGGGTCTGTCGTGGGGTGGGGGCAGGGGGGAGGGATAGCATTAGGAGATATACCTAATGTAAATGACGAGTTAATGGGTGTGGGAAACCACCATGGCACATGTATGAATATGTAACAAACCTGCACGTTGTCCACATGTACCATAGAACTTAAAGTATAATAAAAAAAATTGTCGATTCACTCCAATTGACGAAGAGATGAATAAAAATTAAAAGCTTAAAAAAAAAAGGGGACATTGTTGACAATTCATGCTCCTAAACTACCAGTTCCTTATATTCCTTCTGTCTGCAGAACTGCAGACTAGCATGTCACCACCTTGAAGGTATTCGATATTCTGCTTCTTTTGGGCTTTTGCATTCAGCCTTCCCCTTTCTCCAACGAGAGGATCCTTTTCTATCATCTTTATCATGACATGCCCAAATGTATTACCTCTAGACCTTCACCCAGTCCATTAGACTGTTCCCGCTTACGTGGAATTCCCTGCATGATGTTTCTTTTTCTTCTGTTTATATTAACTCATTACTTTACCTTTTCTTTAAAACTTAAACCTTTCAACCGTAACCATCCCGAGGAGGTACATGACCCAAACCATACTGGTGTTGCTTTTCTTCTTTACCCCCTTTGTATTCTCTCTCTTTTTTTGAGTTGGGGTCTCACTCTGTTGCCCAGGCCAGAGTGCAGTGGTGCGATACCACAACTCACTGCAGTGCTGGTGAACACCTGGGCTCAAGCAGTCTTCCTACCTCAGCCTCCTGAGTAGCTGTGACCAGAGGCATGCCACTATGCCCGACTAATTTTTGTTTTTTCTTAGAGATGGGGTCTCACTATGTTGCCCAGGCTGGTCTTAAATTCCTAGGCTCAAGTAGTCCTCCTGCCTCAGCCTCTCAAAGTGCTGGGATTACAGGTATGAGCCATCACACCCAACCGGTATTCTCATTTGTAATATAAATACAATAATATCTGCCTTTCCTGTTTTATATATGTATAATAAATACAAAATTATAAAATGTATGAAAAAGCACTTTGAAAAGATGTAGAATCTCAATAGAGCAATAGCAAATAGCAATAGCAAATAGAGGTAGAGCCTTTGTGGTTGAAGGAAGGGTTGGAAGAATCCTGGAGCTATACCTGTTGGCTTCTCTTCTCTGTTAGCAGCCCTGGAGGGGTACCATGGATCTGCTAAAACTTCTCAGGGCATGATTTGAAAGTGGTTAACTGGATCCAACCTTTTTTTTTTTGGAGAGCGAACTGACCCAAAGAGACTGGGTGAATTAATGTCAAGCAGCTTATAAAAAAGATTTTCCACCTTGCCTCACTTTGTTTTGCATAATGGTTGTAATCAGTAGTATTCTAAACAATCTGTAATTTTTATAACATTAGCTGAAACTGTTCTTGTAACTGACATTGTGATAATGCCCCAATATTCATTCCACCTCATTCGGTCTCCAAGCCAATTAATATTACTCCATTCCTCATGGCAGTGTTTGGTTCACGAATTAGCATGTGATCCAATTCTGGCAAGCAAGAGGTAGTTCAAGGAAACCGTTTCTTTCTCTTTAATGAGTCCCAGAATGATACAGTTGCCATATAATACCTGAATTGGCCTCTTGTTAGTAGTCTAAGAAGAGGCCCAAGAATGGAAAGTGGAGACATGAAAATAACTAGTCTGTATGGAAGTATATCAAGTATCCAGGTCAACCAGCCTGCCTAACTTTGTGGTCCCTGTTATAGGATAGTAAATTTCCTGATTATTTTGTGGTTTAGTTATGGTTTTCTGATATTTATAGCTAAAGCATTCCAAGTGTTACTGACACTTTTTTTTCATTACCAAATATTATGTTTTGTACGAATTTATGGATGTTTAAAACATAAAATGATTGGTTTTATGACATTTATGTCATAGTTAACTTTTCCAAGGTCGTCTACTCTAAATAAATTCCTCTGACTCCCTGATTATCTTTTTCCTCCATTCTTCCAAAACTCTATCCTTAGGGTAGAGTTTTGGGATAGAGTTTTGCTTTTTTCAAAGTATTTGTTTCAGTGAGCTCAGACTTCTTAAGTCAACCATTCACTTCATGTGCATGACGGCATACATAGTTTTTCAGTCTCACATTTCTCTTAATCTCTGGTTCTATATGTTCAACCACCTGTAGATCATCTCCTTTTGTGACTTATTGTAACTTCAGGGTTAACAGGTCACACATTGGATTCTTCCCTCTCCCATCCACTCTACCTCTGAAAAAAAAAAAATTCATGCAACTCTCCTTTCAAAGGAAGCCATCTTGCTGCCTGTGAAGGTGAATCATCACTGATACATTGAAACTTTATTTGAGGGAATTCCTCATGTTCAGCCTTTTGTAATTTGAAAAAAATGTAAATGAAGGACTTTTTTGAGAATAGTTAACCTATGGTTCAGGCTTAATAATTTGTATTTTTTTGGCTTTTGAAAGAGTCTGTCTCAGGACATTTTCTGTTTCTTATTTTGTGTAATTTTAAATATACTTTTTGTCTCTTCCATCTGTGAAGCACACTTTCTATTTTCTTTCCATTTTTATGTTTCTTCCTTTCACATTTCATGGTCCCTTTTTCCTTTCTTCCAGTTTCACTTAGTCACTCTAGAATCATCTTTGACTCATTTTTGACTCATCTTTTTCCTTTATTCTCTTTGTTCAGTCTGTTATATTTTTCTTTAGAATGTCTCATATTTTTTACTCTCCATTTTTCAATACTATAGACACTCATTATCTCATGCCTGGATTAATGTAATAGCCTCCTAGCCAGTGTTCTTTTCTCAAGTTTTTATTCATTCTTTTTGCCAGACTAAGTTTACTAAGATACTGATTTAACTTTTATGTGCCTGACACACAGGAGGTACTTGGTATATGTAGAAGAAATGAGAAATAAGTCTCCTTTGCCTACCAAATCAAGTCCCAGGCTTCTTTAATTGGCTTTCCAGAGCTTTCATGATCTGGTCCATTCTACATGTTCAATATTGTTTGTCATTGCTTCTTAACAAGCATCTCCCATTCTATTTTAGCCAAAATTCTTTGTTGCCATTAGCATAATTCTTAGTTCTTTCTGCCTTTTGGTTTTGTTTTCCTCCACATCCCTTCTCATACTTGAAATGCTTTCTCTCAATGTACTTGTACTAAAATAGGTGGCACGTTGGAATGGTAATTGAGAAAAGATTAATGAATAAGCTATTTACGTAGTTGTAGACAGAGGTAAGGGAAAACAACAAGGGATGGTGAAGCACCCCACAGATAAAAGTAGTGGTAGAATGATTAACACACCTGTACCTGAAGAGATAAGGGAATGAAGCAGATGCTGGAATCTGGAAAGAGCTGTAGCTATAGCTGCAGAAGAAAGCTTCAAGGCAGAAGCTGCGGTCTTTTCTTCTTTCTTTTTTTTTAAAGAGACGAGGGTAGGGGGTGGGTTTTTATTTTTAAGAGATGGGGGTGGGGTGGGGTCGCTGTGGCACAATTATTGCTCACTGCAGCTTTGAACTCCTAGGCTCAAATGATCCTCCAGCTTCAGCTTCCCGAGTAGCTAGTAGCTAGGACCAGAGGCATACACCATCATGCCTGGCATTTTTTTTTATTTATTTAGAGACAGGGTCTTGCTTTGTTGCCCAGTCTAGTTTTGAACTCTTGGCTTCAAGCAATCCTCCTGCCTTAGCCTCCCAAATCACTAGGATTAGCTGTGATCTTTGATAAAGATATAGAGCTGGCCGGGTGCGGTGGCTCACGCTTGTAATCCCAGCACTTTGGGAGGCCGAGGCGGGCGGATCACAAGGTCAGGAGATCGAGACCATGGTGAAACCCCGTCTCTACTAAAAACACAAAAAAATTAGCCGGGCGTGGTGGCGGGCGCCTGTAGTCCCAGCTACTCGGAGAGGCTGAGGCAGGAGAATGGCATGAACCCGGGAGGCGGAGCTTGCAGTGAGCCGAGATTGCGCCACTGCACTCCAGCCTGGGCGACAGAGCAAGACCCCGTCTCAAAAAAAACAAAAAAACAAAAAAAACAAAAAAAACAAACAAAAAAAGATATAGAGCTATTGCCAATTTGTGGTTAGTAGGGAGGGAGCTGGTAAAATACCTCATTCTCTTTCTCTTCCTAGCCTACTGATCTGCTAGTACCTCCCACAGATTTAACCCAATCAGGAGCCAGAAGTCAGAGAGTTTGCTATACCCACAGATATCAGCCACATAGGGCACACAGCAGTGAGGAGAAAGGGTGGGAAGTGAATCAGGAGTGATAAATGGAGGATATCTACTATACTACTCATTCTTCAAGGCCCAGCTCAAGGTCTACCCCCTTCATTCAAACTTTCGTTCATTCCTTCGATATATACTAATTGTTCTCTTTATGCCAGACATCAATTTGTCTGCCTGCTTTTCTAAGAATAGAGCCCTATCTCTTGACTCACGTGGTTGCTTTAGCAGTCATTGTATGCAGTGTACATATCCAAAGGTGGTATTTGAACTGAGACCAATGAGTCCTTTCTCCTGGATTTTGAATTTGGAGTTAGGATATACTTGGGTGAGTTTTTCCCTGGGTGGCTAAAACTGGAACATGTAGAACTTTGAAGGTATTAGTAGCCCTGTTTTCTGCTGCTCCTCTTTCAGCTTCCTTTTGGGTTTCCTCCTATCTCAGTTGACTTTATTTCTCAGCCTTATATACTGGCTGCTTCTCTAATCTATGAATTTTTCTTAGGATTGAGTCATTTTCCATTTTCTATCCTCTAATAACTCTCTAAGTGATAGTACCTGTTTTTACAGCTTAAATACGATTTTAAAACTACAAAAATGTTTTTATTTTAGGAAAAATAGAAAATACTAATCACATAATGAAGAAAATAAAAATTTCCTATAATCTCACCACTCTAATAAATCAACTTACTTCTACAAAAGAGTCAAAAGTTTGTTGTTTATCCAGTTCTTAAGAAAATGAAGTAGTCAGGATTCTTAATTGCACACTGATTTAGTCAGCAAAGGAATTTATTGGAAGGGCATTGGTCATCTCGGACTTGAAAAATGATTACAAACAAGGGAGGCTATGCAGTATCCAAGACCATAGCATAAAACCAGCTTCCACTCTTGAATACTGTATATCACAGCTTATACCATCATTGCTGACCATAGTGGATGCTGCTGCTGCTGCTGCTGCTGCTGCTGCAGTATCACTCACCCATAGAAGCTTGAAGTTACTACATTTCCCTGACTATCTACCAACAGATGGATTTGCAGTAGTCCTTGTTTTTTTGTGATAACTAATCCAATATCCAAGACAGGTGCATCAGATTAGCAGAGCCTAGCCTCATGCTTATAAAGCTGGTACCTGGCATCTTTGCTTCTCTGGTAGGCAGTCAGCTCTTATAATGTAGAAAAACCGGCCAGGCGTGGTGGCTCACGCCTGTAATCCCAGCACTTTGGGAGGCCGAGGTGGGTGGATCACAAGGTCAGGAGATTGAGACCATCCTGGCTAACGTGGTGAAACCCTGTCTCTACTAAAAATACAAAAAAAATGAGCCTGGCGTTGTGGTGGGCGCCTGTAGTCCCAGCTACTCGGGAGGCTGAGGCAGAAGAATGGCACGAACCCAGGAGGCGGAGCTTAGTGGCACTGCACTCCAGTCTGGGCAAGACTCCGTCTCAAAAAAAAAAAGAAAAGAAAAACTGCCCAATGCCTACCAGAGAAGCAAAGATGCCAGGTACTAACTTTATAAGGGAGTTCAGTTACTGTGTAGCTGAGACTGAAAATCAGATTCTTGAGTATTTAATATAGTCAATATACACAGAAGAACAGCACAATCAATTGCACACCAATTCAAAAGTTGGTATTTCAAGATTTTAATGTGTTTGGTGTCTGCTAAACTCAATGAACATGTAATTTCATAAATGAACACCGCTTTTACATCCTTCAGTTCCACCCTCCACAACACTGCCAGAGTTATTTTTCTAAAATGCAGATTTTGTTATGTCATTCTTCTACTCAGAATCCTTCAGTGGTTAATTCCCCATTTTTTTATAGTATAACGTTCAAACTCTTTAGCGTAACATACAAGTCCTTCTCAATATTTGAGTCCTGCCAAATTTCTAGCCACAACTACCAATATTCTACTCTGTCCCCTGAAATAACACATTAGCTCCGGTCATATCTTATTAGTTCTGTTCCCCTGAAAAATATCATGCTTTTTCATGTTTCTGTGGCTTTGTGCGTGTAGAACATTTTGCCTGGAATGCCTACCCCTTTGTTGTCTTCTTTGCAAATTTATCTTTAAAGATTCAGTTCAAATAGCACCTTTGCATGTAATACCTTGTTGATATACTCAGTTTATGTTTTTTATACATTTTTCTAATATAGCACTCATTACATTGTATTGTAATTATTTCTTACATAATTTTTCCTATTAGAGGCTAATAAATTTGGGAATTTAGATTTCCTTGTTATCTTTTTATCTCAGAAGATGTTTGTTTAATAAATAATGGAAACACTGTACTTCTGGTTAGTTAATTGATTTTGTTAGTACACTCCTTTTAAGATTCAAAGTCATGCAGTCAATCTCTTCATGATTGATTAACTTTGCCTGATCCACAACCGAAGATTATGTTCCCACCTTGGCTAATCTTGCAAGGGAACTAGGGAAAATACACTTTAATGGACCAGTAGTATTATCTTGATATATGAAATATAACAAATTATAATTATAGGCTTAAGGATGAACTTTGAAAGTGTCAGGAAAGTACCTTGTTTTAGTGAAATATGTGTACTGAATTTTCTGTTTGATATGTTTCTTATTAAGGAGCTAAAAAAAGCAGCCTCAGACTTAATAAAGTCCAAAGTCATATGTCAATATAAGATGGGAGAAGAAAACATCAATCTAACAATTAAAGAACAAAAATTTCAAGAACTTCAAGAAAGACTCAACATGGTATTTTATTAAATGTATTTGTTTATAACATTAATATTTTCAATAAAACTTATGAGAATTTCAGGATTGTAACACAAAAATATTCCGTCTTTGCAAAGTCAATATGTATAGTTAAAGGTAATATGAATCTGTTTTTTTATTAATTTTTGCCGTAGACTTTAGGACAATAAGATTTGGCTAGAACTATTTTATTTCTACTTGAATACGTTTTGAGTAATCTTGTGGTACAATGGTATCTCCAGGACAGCTTTGGAGATGAGAAATTTTATAGTTTTTAACATTTACAATTTTGCACCAACCTATGTTGGTATATAGTATCTTCTTCAGTTCACTGAAGTCACTGTTTAAACCACAAACAAATGTGGGTACTTTGGGCCGGGTGCAGTGGCTTACACCTGTAATCCCAGCACTTTAGGAGGCTGAGGTGGGTGGATCACTTGAGGTCAGGAGTTTGAGACCAGCTTGGCCAACATGATGAAACCCCGTCTCCACTAAAAATACAAAAATTAGCTGTGCATAGTGGTGGGCATCTGTAATCCCAGCTACTTGGGAGGATGAGGCATGGAATCCACTTGAACCCAAGAGGTGGAGGTTGCAGTGAGCCAAGATCGCACCACTGCACTCCAGACTGGGTGATAGAGTGCGACACAGTCTCAAAACAAACAAACAAAAAACCAAATGTGGGTACTCTGTGGGTAGTAATAGGTCATAACACTCCAAAATTTGTTTAGTACTGAATTGAATGTAGAATTTGCTGAATTTTATATCATAACTTTAAAACTATTCAAATTTTAAAGGAATTGGAATTAAATGAGAAGATTAATGAAGAGATTACCCGTATTCAAGAAGAAAAACAGGTAAGCAATCATAAGATATTTGGAAGCCAGTAAATATTCTAAAAATCAGATAAAATGTAAAAAATAAGTGGAATCATGCATAGCACATAGTAGGCACTCAGTTAATGTGTATTAAATGTACATGTGTATACTTTTTAAAATCAGTCTCAATATACTTTCATTAAAAAATACCTTAGATTTTTTCCTTGATAGATAAGACCAGTGATACCCTAACAAATAATTATTGAAGTTTATTTATGTGTAGTGCATACTTTTTCAGGACATTATACTCTCATTTGAGTCTATTTGATGCTTATAATTATTCCATTTTTTAAAAGATGTGTGAAAGAATATTCCTCCTGTTTCTTTTTTCTTTTCTGCTTTTCCTCCATTTGACTCTCAATGTATGCCATGACATCCTAGCCCATTATGACATTTTATAATATTATACCTCATATGACATTTCAGTAGTGATGTATTTACTGTTGGGGGGTGGCGAGCCAAAAAATCTTTATTTTAGTTTTGAATTCTTCACGTGTCTTAGAATCCACAGTTTATTCCAAAAAACTTTGTTAATTATTTGAGGGACTCTTGGAAATAATATAATAGAAATTATTTTAGATACCATTAGATGTGCCATTAGTTTAATATAAAGTATTGAAATTAAACTATAAATACAATGAGTTAGGAAACTAGAAAATGTATGTGAAGAATGATCTTAGAAACATACCTATCTTAAAACTTTTAAATTGATATATTATATTTGTGTATTTTCAAAGGATATCATCATTTCTTTCCAACATATGCAGCAGTTACTTCGGCAACAAATTCAAGCTAATACTGAAATGGAGGCAGAATTGAAGGTGCTAAAAGAAAATAATCAGGTTCTATCTATCTATCTATCTATCTATCTATCTATCTATCTATCTATCGTGTTTTAGTATATTTTCATCTAATTAACTTCCTGTTTAGTTTATTCTTCTGTCCAGTTTTATTGAGATTATTTTGAATTCTAGGGGTAAGATATTGACTTTCTTCATCAACTTGTTTTCAGTGTCTAAAGTAATGAGCATATATTATTCAACATTTATGTCACTAGTGAAATGTTAAATTTTATCAAGTATCTGACTTAATTTTACAAAATGAAAAATCCACTCTGTTATAACAGAATGAATAGGATTTTTTTTTGTCTTAGAATTGGGGTCACAATGCAACACTGAAAATAAAAAGTGAAAGTGTCAACTGCAGTTTAAGAGAGCATTCAGCCAGCTCTCAGAAGTTTGGGGTAGATCTCTCTTCACAGGAATATGATAAAATTGGTGCTGTTACCACAACGAACACCTCATCATCCTCTTTCCAGTATATATAAGGAAAGGACTGGGAAAGAGAGGACATTGTTGGCCATTGATAATTTGGGAGTGCAGGGTTCAAAAAGAGGCTTTTTCTCTTACATCCCTAGCAGAGGCAGGTGCATTTCCCCTTATAAAGCTGAGTGAAGAAATGTACAAGAAAATCTCTTGTAGGGATTGAGATACAAGAAGGGGAGACTGCCTTTTGTTCCCTGGCTAGATGCTTGAAATGCTGTAGAAAGGTGAAGGTCCACTCTAGGGTTACCAGTAAAGTAAAATGTGATAAGTTCATGTGGAAGCGGTTGGCACGTATTTCTTTTGTTTTGTTTTGTTTTGTTTTCTTTCTTTCTTTTTTTTGTTTGAGATGGAGTCTTGCTCTGTCGCACGTATTTCTTTTGTTTTGTTTTGTTTTCTTTCTTTCTTTTTTTTGTTTGAGATGGAGTCTTGCTCTGTCACCCGGGCTGGAGTGTAGTGGCATGATCTTGGCTCACTGCAACCTCCACCTCCTGGGTTCAAGCGATTCTCCTGCCTCAGCCTCCCGAGTAGCTGGGATTACAGGTGCCCACTACCACAGCCAGCTAGCCTATGTTTCTTGAAGTTTGGAAGTTTACTAAGAACATATCAACTGATGCCCAGTTTTGGTCTACAAATTTCAAAAAAGGAAGTTTTTAGAGTAATCTGTGCTAATGGAGCTTGAAGTGTATTATTCTTAAAAAACCTTATGGTTCTTTGGCTTCACATGAAGGAACCATGGAGATTAGTGGAGGAGCAGGAACTGCCCTGTATGCCACTGGGCCAAGTGATGGGATGTCCAATTCAGAAAAAGGGTTGGGGATATGTTCCACTGGGGTGGCCAGTAGAAGATACTTCTATCCTTCTGAAGGAGTTCAGGGTAAAGCTTAACATTTCCCAAGAAAACTACAATTACCTCCCACATAAAAACTACCATCAGTCAAGGCCAGGGCCAGATTCATGAGTATGTGACCACTGCACTGGCATCATACGGACCCACACTCAGAATGGCCTTCTGCTTCAGGTTTAATGTTTCATGGTCACTGTCTTGAAGATTTTATTTTGAATTTACATTTTGTAAATGAAGTCTAATGGTAATGGAGCATGTGCTAGGGGCTTGGATCCTCAGCTCAGGTACTTCCACTACCTCCCAGGAGTGGTTCTTGGCTGCTGGCTCTTCCACCCTCTGGGGATCTACGTCCTGCTTTGCCTCCTACTGCTCGTTCCCATCCTGCCACTGGTGCAGTTTGACTGGGTCACATTTGTGGGGAAAGGTCTGTGTTCTACTGTTGACCTTTACTCTTTGGTTGGGTGTAGGTGCAGGCAGGGAGGGCCTAGGTTGGGTGCATGTACCCCACAGTATTTTGGCTTGAGACATAACAACAGTTGTCTTTGTTGCAGGTTGGTAGTGCCTTAAAGTGTTAGGCAGGTGACTTGGTGGGGGTCTGCAGGGAGGATGAATCCCCAGCCCAGGTACTGAGTGCATACCTCCTGGCAGTTGCAGTCCCTTGAGAGTCACCCATTTGCCATGGGTTGGGGTGAAGGCCCCATTGGAAGGGAAGATTTTCTTCCCCACCCATGTCCAGGACATAGTAGATGGGTCTAGCAGCTGGCAGGACAGGGAACCTGGTAGCTGGTGGCTCTCACTCATGCTGAGTTGTGTGATGAGGCCCTTAGGCACCTTATGAGGGTCTGCATTTGCCTGGTGAGTATCCCCAAGCCTAGGGGATCATGATATTAAATAGAAAATAAAAAGCACCATGACAAATTGAAAGAGAGGGAGGGGCTGCAAAGAAAGGAAAAAGTTGTATATTTTAGTACCTTTAGTAGCACTTTTTTCCCTGTGTTTTTCATTTTGTACCAGGCCCAACAAATTATGCAGAGTCTATCATTGAATGGAACCAAATTGAACCTGAGCAATGCAACATTTATTAACATCTCCTCACCATTGAGGTTCTATGGCTTATCATGTAATGAAAGTTTTGCCTTCCTTATTTCTCTTACGTGTCCCAAATACTATAGAAGAGGGAGGGAGAGGTGGTATTCTAGCGTCAGACCTCTCCCTTCCTTTAATCCCTTCACCTATTCCAATATAAGACTAGCAAAAAAAGTTTCTCTTGAAGTCCAGCTATTAGCAAGTACTCACCTCCCATCTCCCCTGCCTACTCTATAGTTAGATAACTGGAATTATTTCTCTAATATGCTGAACCTTCTCCCAAGCAACATGTGATATAATTTAACTAGGTTCTTTATGCATAGCTGTTACCAAGAGCATCTTCTAATCCAAATAAATGAGCTAAAACATAGATTTTTAGGCCAAACACAATATTAAAGATCATCTAATCCAACCATTTTGCTTAATGAAAAGAGAGACCCAGGAAATGTAGGCAGTGTGGTTCAAAGCCTCAAAATTAGTGACAAAATCAGGATGAAATCTGTTGTGATTCTAATCCAGCACTATTTCTATAACATACTGTTAAGATACTTTTCCTAAATCTATGACAGCTTATCTAGCAATTTTATTACATCAATTATACTAAGATCATAACTCTTAACTTGCCCCTTCATGAGCTCTAAGTCCAGTACTTACATACTGCTGAATTCTACAGAGTCTATATACAGTTACGTGTTTCTCCGAGTTAATGGTGACTATAAATATAATTCCAGGATATTTTGACTGTGACTACCAATCATTAGATAATCAAATGCCTCTCTCTTTTTCTCTCAAATGCCTTTCTCTTTAACTGCCACAAGTATTACCTGAACCTTGATAGTACATAGAGAAGCTAGATTTTATAAGCTAAAATTTTAAAGTATTGTCAAAAACAGAATTGTCAGCTTTTTATTTTGACAAGTAAAGATATTAAAAATGCAAACAATACAATCTATCATTACTATCATTTTATGAAAGAGAACATTTTAACATCAAACATTTATTAAGGACATAATCTCAGGATAAAGGATGGTCCTTTATAAGAAAAGACATTTGATGACCTTATATTGACATTTTTTGCCTTGGACTAGTGAATGTTTTGTCATGGATCAGTACTTGTCTGGTCTGCAGACTGGTATCTGAGAACCACTGAAATATAGCATAACAAAATATTAATGTTGAACCGTTGCTGAGGATTATGTTGCATAGATATCGCAAGTGTTTTCTTGAGGAGCATTCTCATTCTACCTGTACTAAAAGGGATCATAACTCTTGATAATGGCCAACTGTTTTTCAGTGCTCTGCAATCATGCTGTCATCTGTCTTACTTTTCTAGTAGTAAAATTTAGAGCATAGAAAGCTAAATTCTCATGATAGGAAATATTTTCTATTGTGATTTAATTATTGTTTAGTCCAGTTATAAGCATAGTTATGTTCCTGTAGTCATAGTATTAACAAGAATAATATACTTAGTTTTTTTCATAGTATTTTTTCATAGTATTAACTAGGATCATTTAGTTAGTTTTTGGAAGATTAAAGCATTAGCAAATGGCTTCATTTTGAATTTTCACAATGTCAATTTTTTTCAGAGATGGTTTTCAAAAGAGAGAGGCATTTGGATTATCTAAGTTATTGGTAGTCATAGTCAAAAGATCCTCGAATTATATTTACAGTCACCATTAACTAAGAGAAACACATAACTACATATTTATGACTACCGTAGGCTCTGTAGAATTCAATGGTACATAAGTACCAGACTTAGAGCTCATGAAGGGGCAAGTTAAGAGTTGTGGTCTTAGTGTAGCCGGTCTAACAAAATTGCTAGATCAGCTGTCTCTGTTATCCAGATGCAAAAATACCCCAAATAATTTCCTAATAGAATATACTATACTTAATCTTAGCCAAAAGGCCAAGAAACAATCCCTGATAGAATATAAACTCCATGGCCCGGCACAGTGGCTCACGCCTGTGATCCCAGCACTTTGGGAGGCTGAGGTGGGTGGATCACCTGAGGTCAGGAATTCGAGACCAGCCTGACCAACATGGTGAAACCCCGTCTCTACTCAAAATACAAAATTAGATGGGCATCATGGCACATGCCTGTAATCCCAGCTACTCGGGAGCCTGAGGCAGGGGAATTGCTTGAACCTGGGAGGCAGAGGTTGCAATGAGCCGAGATTGCACCATTGCACTGCAGCCTGGGCAACAAGAGTGAAACTCCGTCTCAAAAAAAAAAAAAAAAAAAAAAAAAAGAATATAAACTCCATAAGGACAGCAACATTTCCACTGATGTAGCATAAAAACCTAAAACAGTGTCTGGCACATCGTAGGAGCTCATTAAATTTTCTTAATGACTGAAAGATGAACATGAATAAACTCATAGTCTTTCCAAGTTTAGATATTGCCTGGTCAGGACTTCTAGTTAAGCATGTTTAACCCCACGTTACATATTTTTGAAACTGCAATAAAATGACACTAATACATCCACAAGGACAAGGAAATGGGGAGGAAACAGTAATATTACTAAAAAGTGGGAACCAGATGGACAATGGTAATTTACTTAGCACAAGAGAAGAAGTAGAAACGAAATCAAAGATGCAGAAATGGTCAGGATTTGCAAGTATCATGTGCCTCTAGAAGTACAGTATGCAGCTGAAGCCAGAAACTAAATCTATATAAGAAGCCATGCAATCCCATATTTTCCCACCCTGCCCAAGTAGACAGTGCTCCTCTCCTACTTTGCAGAAGATTGGAGGTTTCTGTTGGAGAATCTGAGGAACAGCTGAGGTTTGGGGGGAAGGGGATCTAGTGGTTTGCTGGAGCCAGCTTTTGCCAGTGGGAGCTGGTTGTTAGATATTAAGGAATTTTGTGAACTGGTTGTTAAACCAATGGTAGTTTGAAATTAACTATGATGTGAATATTTAACATGAATGAAAATGGCAAATGCCTCAAATCAGGCTTTTTTTTTTTTGAGAGCTAGTTTATCAGTTTACTACTACGAGTATGATATTGACAAGAGGTTGGAAGTCTGAATTCTAAATAGTGAGACCTTCCAGCCCAGTATCCTCATTTAGAGGGCAGCTAGCCTAATTCTCCGGCAGAAATATGGAAGATTCTTTTCAGAGGAAGCTAACCTGCCTGAGAGAAAAGACTATAGCTGCTACAGTTAAGCTTTCCCAGTGAAATAGCTCAGCCAGGTCAATCCACAGTGAAACCTACCATTTGACAAAACTTTCAGCCGGCATTTTAATACCTCATTTTTAAATATGAATAGGTAGTTAATGATTACTGGACATTTGAAGAAAGCCTCTGATATGGTTTAGATATTTATCCACCCAAATCTCATGTTGAGATGTAATCCCTAATGTTGGAGGTGGCTCCTGGTGGGAGGTGTGTGCGTCATGGGGGTGGATTCCTCATGGCTTGGTGCTGTCCTCAAGATAGTGAATGAGGATAGTGAATGATCTCGTTTTCACGAGATCTGGTTGTTTAAAAGTGTGTGGCACCTGCCTGCCTTGCTCTTGCCCCTGCTTTCACCATGTGATGTGCAAGCTCCCACTTCACCTTCCACCACGAGTAAAAGCTTCCTTAGGCCTTGCCAGAAGCAGATGCCAGTGCTATGCTTCCTGTACAGCCTGCAGAACCATGGGCCAGTTAAACTTCTTTTCTTATAAATTACCCAGTCTCAGGTATTTCTTTAGCAATGCAAGAACAACCTAATACAGCCTCCAATATGAAAAACAGACAAAACAAATAGGATAATGAAAAAACCTTGTAGAAACTAAGAAAGTATATTTAGTTAAAGGGAATATGTTAATCTACAAAACAAGAATTTTGAGTTCATAAAGAAACTCAGAGAATAAAAGAGAGCCCTTCAGATAAATATATTAGCAGACATAAAAAGTGCAAAGGAAAGGTTGGAAGATAATACTGTCTTCTAAAAAGTAGAACCAAAAGACAAAAAGATGGAAAACAGGAAAGGAAATTGGGGGGTCAGTTCAAGTTGTCTGGTGAGTGTCACAGATAGAAGAGAGAAAATAGAGGGAGAGGAAATGACCAAAGAATTAATAGAAAAAAGTCATCTAGGCCTGACAGATGTAAGTTTGTCTTGCCCAATACCAATGCATATCATGAAATTTTGTACAACACATAAAGAAAAGATTCTAAAATTGTACAAGAAAGTAGGTCATATACAGGGATTAAGAATGAGAGTGGTAACACAAGGTTTCAGACTTCTCAGTGGCAACACCGGAACGTAGAAGACAATAGAACCATGCCTTCAGATGTTGGGAAAAAATTGATTTCCGAAGCAGAGTTGTATTGTATTTAGCCAAACAAATTGCCAAGTATTGGTAGAATCAAGACATCTTCAGACATATAGGGTCTCAAAAAATTTACCACCCTATGCCTCCTTTATCAAGAAGTAATAGAATGTTTGCTCTACCAAGACAAGGGAGTAAACCAAGACAGGAAACTATGGGATCTGGGAAACAGGAGACTCATGACAGAACTGAAAAAGGGTATCCTCAGAGATAACCTAATTTGTACGGCTGACAGAGAGAAGTAGGTCAAAATTGTAATGGAAGGATGGATGTCTCCAAAAAACTGAAATCGAGAGAATACCTGAAGTAGGCAGTTTCTTTTAGATAGAGTTATTGGGTGCAGACAAGAAACGATTGATATTGCTAGTGCACTGTTTTAAGAGCATGATGTTCTTGGTCATTTATTATTACTAGGATACAGACTTGTGGTTTATTCTCCCATATCTTCTCTAAAGTTTTATTTGTTTATCTTCTAAAATACAATATATTATCAATAAAAAAATTTGTAAGAATGTTAAAGTACTAAGCATCTATTATACACACTATAAATATTTAGAAACTACTCTGTTTTATAGTTATGCACCACATAACAATGTTTTGTCAATGACAGACCACGTGTAAGATGGTGGCCCCATAGGATTATAATGGAGGTAAAAATTCCTATCATCTGCTAGTATCATAGCCATCATATTGTCATAGCACAACACATTACTCACATGTTTGTTGGTAATGCCGGTATAAACAAACCTGCTGCACTGTCATATAAAAGTGTAGTACATACAATTATGTATAGTACATAATACTTGATAATGATAATAATGACTATGTTACCAGTTTATGTATTTATTACACTATACTACTTATCATTATTTTAGTTGACTTCTTCTATTTATTAAAAAAAAAAAAGTTGGCCAAGTGTGGTGGCTCATGCCTGTAATCCCAGCACTTTGGGAGGCCAAGGCGGGCGGATCACGAGGTCTGGAGTTCGAAACCAGCCTGACCAACATGGTGAAACCCTGTCTCTACTAAAAATACAAAAATTAGCCAGTGTGGTGGTATACACCTGTAATCCCAGCTACTTAGGGGGCTGAGGCAGGAGAATCGCTTGAACCTGGGAGATGGAGGTTGCAGTGAGCCGAGATCGCGCCATTGCAGGCCAGCCTGGGCAACAGAGCAAGACTTCATCTCAAAAAAAAAAAAAAAAAAAAAAAAAAAAAAAAAAGTTAACTGTGAAACAGCCTCAGGCAGGTCCTTCAGGAAGTATTCCAGAAAAGGGAGTATTATGATAGGAGATGAAAGTTCTATGAGTATTACTGCCCCTGAAGACTTTCTAGAGGGAAAATATGTGGAGGCGGAAGACATAATATTGATAATCCTGACTCTGTGTAGGCCTAGGCTAACGTGTGTGTTTGTGTGTTAGTTTTTTTTTTATAATATTTACAGTGGCTTTATTAATACTCATTAAAAACTAGAAACAGCACAAATGTTCAACCCAGAGGTCAATGTATAAACAAACTACTGCATCCATACAACAGATTACTCAGCAGTAAAAGAGAACCAACTACCGATTCACACAACAAACTGGATGAATCTCAAATGCATTTTGCTAAGTAAATGAAGCCAGACTCAAAAGGCTACATACAGTGTTGTTCCGTGATTCCATTTATAGGGCATTCTACAAAAGCCACAATTAGAGAGACAGAAAACAGATTATTGATGGTCAGTGAAGAATAGGGGTGCTGCAAAGTGGCCCAAGGAAACTTTTGGAAATAATAAGACTGTTCTCTATATCTTCTGGGAGTTACATGAACATATGTATTTGTTAAAATGAACAATTGGGGAGGGGAAATGGGAGCTCCTGTTTAATGGATTCAGAATTTCTATTTGAGATGATGAAAAAGTTCTGGACATGGATAGTGGTGATAGTTGCACAACATTGTGAATATACTCAGTGCTACTGAATTATACACCTAAAAATGGTTAAAATGGTAAATTTTATGTTACATATATGTATTTTTAACTTTTAGGTTCAGAGGTACATGTGCAGGTTTGTTACATAGGTAAATCGAGAGTCACATAGGTTTGGTGTACAGATTATTTTGTCACCCAGATAATAAGTATAGTACCTGATTGGTAGTTTTTTGATCTCCCTCCACCCTCAAGTAGGCCCTGGTGTCCATTGTTCCCTTCTTTGTGTCTATATGTGCTCAACGTTTAGATCCCACTTATAAGTGAGAACATGTGGTATTTGGTTTTCTATTCCTGTATTAGTTTTCTTAGGATAATGGCCTCCAGCTCCATCCATGTTGCTGCAAAGGACATGATCTCATTCTTTTTATGGCTGTGTCGTATTCCATGGTGTATATGTACCACATTTTCTTTCTCCAGTCTACTGTTGATGAGCATTTAGGTTGATTCCATGCCTTTGCTATTGTGAATAGTGCTGTGATGATGTGTCTCAGTTTTTGACCAAAAAGCTTAAAAAGGAAAAATATAAAAATTTAAAAATAGCTTATACAATAAGGATATAAAGAAAGAAAATATTTTTATACAACTGTACAATCCGTGTGTTTTAAGCTACGTGTTATTTCAAAAGAGTCAAAAAGTTAAAAAAAAGTTTTTAAAGTCAACTAAGCTTGATTTATTATTGAAGAAAGAAAAAATTAAAAAAATTTAATGTAGCCTAAGTATACAGCATTTATAAAGCCTATGCTGGTGAGTAATAATGTCCTAGGCCTTCACATTCACTGACTCACCCAGAGCAACGTTCATGGTAAGTACCTTATATAGTTACATGTGTACCATTTTTAATCTTTTATACCTCATTTTTACTGTACCTTTTCTATGTTTAGATATCCTTAGTTATAAAAATACTATTGTGTTACAATTGCCTACACTAGTCAGTGCAGAAAGATGCTGTACAGTTTTGTAGCATAGGAGCAATAAGCTATACCATGTAGTCTACATGTAGACTATACCATTAGTAGGCTATACCATCTAGGTTTGTGTAAGTACACTCTATGATGTTCATACAGTGACAAAAATCACCTAATGATGGAATTATCAGAACATATCCCTGTCTATAACCAACACATGACTCTATATACCTATAAATTAAGGAACTGTTACTTTTATAAAAATATCTATTTTATCCTGAAATAGAGGCAATCAAAATAGGTATTCATTGGGTACTCTTAAAATGCATAGCTTCTTATGAGCAAGAGGAGAATCTCCATGTTAAAACTGTAAAATTCTTATTAGATATGTTGCCATAATTTTACATAATTTATCTTTGCATACTGATATTCTAGACGTAATTGAGAATTCTCTAAATAGATGGAGTACTATGAATAATATGGAATTCAAATGAGATGGATTTATATATGTAATATGGAGAGTAAGCAAAACTTTTTTTTTTTAAAGAAAAGCAGATGACAGAACAGTGTACAATATGGTCTCATCTGTATTAAAAAATGTATATATATTTTACATACATAGACAATTTCTGGAAAGAAATACAAGAAACTGCTAAAGTGGTTACTTCTGGGGTGGAAAACTGAGAGAATAACTTTACTTTTTTTTAAAAAAAACATCCTTTTGTGTGGCTTGACATTTTTAACCTGAATGTACATAGCTTTGTAAACAACTTAAAGATTCCAGATGTATTAGGCATGTAGGCAGGAGTTCTATCACTGTTTATCTTTTTATAGAAATTTACTTGGATTATCAGCAGACACTGGAAAAACCTAATAATATTGATGACACTGATTTAATAGCTTTAAAAACCTAGTCTTAGAAAACACGTGATAGTATTTTTACTCTATAAGTTTATTTTGTGGGAGGGAGAGTGTGGTAGTGATTCCGTTATGTTAGTTCAATGAAGTAATTAAGTTAATATGGTAAATATTTAAGTTATGCTTAAAAAGTGCTAATTTGAAATTAAAATTAAAATTGTATTTAAGAGTTTTCTAGCCAGTTAATTTCTAAAATAAACAGATAATGGAAAAAATGTTCTATGGTAGTTAAATTTCTTTAGTAGAGTTAGGCTGGATTGTGCTACATTTCATACTTTTCAGTGCTGTACTTTATATTACCTTTTCAGCACATTAAAACTTATGCAGTGAAACTGAATAATGGCAATGTTTTTATACCCTTTTATAGCCATTTCTTTATCATAACCTCCCCCTATTTTCTGTTAGCTAAACTATAAGCACTTTTCCATTAATTTATGAAAATTATTGTTGAGATAGCACATTATCACTGATCTGTATGGCACTTTCAGCATGTTAGAAGCAAAGGTCCAAGCAACATAAAACACATCAAAATTCATTAATGTGGTATTGATTATTTTTTGGATAATTAATTTTATTGCAGACCCTTGAAAGAGATAATGAGCTGCAAAGGGAGAAGGTAAAAGAAAATGAAGAAAAGTTTCTTAATCTTCAAAATGAGCATGAAAAAGCACTAGGAACTTGGAAAAGACAAGTAAGTTTATTAAATAGTAAAATAGTAAAATATTTTAAATAGTTTTAGACATTTAAAATAACTATAAATGCTAAGAAAATATTGCAAAAATATTAGAGGACTAAAATCAGACACATTTTTTTTCTTGGTCTCATATTTCCAAAAAGGTGAATGCTTTTTAAAAGCTAAATTTAATGAAATTCCCTGTAATGCTTTTATGCATGGAAGACCACACAAATACATGTTTGTGTATATATGCATGCATGCATATATATAATTTGAACTCCCATATGTGACAAAGAAAAATTAATTTACTTTTTCATAAAACCATTGCATAGTATTTTAGCAAACGATTAAAATAATTATATATGTACTATTATTAACTGATCTATTTTGCTTTCCTCAGCAGTTTTGTTGAGATATATTAGAGCCATGTTTAGAACATGTGTGCAGTAGTTGACTTCTGTAGTATTACCGTTTTATCATATTAACAACATATCATAAGGGTTGTTGTATTCTAAACATAGCTATTTCCTTAAATCACTTTTTTAATTTTATAATAATTTTTAATTCAGCAAGGTAGATAAAATAATAGTGTAAGATGAGGTAAAATCAAGTTGTGAAATATAAAGGTTCACTTTAAACATTGGTGGACCCCAAAATTAATTATTCTATGCTAATATCAATTTTATTTGCATTTTAAATTCTTTTTAAATAAATGAGAGAGTAGAAAGTGACTATGAGTTTATGAAGCTATATTTTGGGAAAGTATGATTATGTTTTAGACTATTGTGCTAATTATACTATACAATATATTATAGTAATGGATATCTAAATACCAGCTTGATAATATTTTCTGTAGATTATTTTGTTTGATTCAAATTATTACATAAGTAACTCCTGATTTGATTCATTTGAAACTAACGTTGTTTTTTTTTTTTTTTTTTTTTTTTGAGATAGAGTCTCGCTCTGTGCCCTAGGCTAGAGTGCAGTGGCTGGATCTTGGCTCACTGCAAGCTCTGCCTTCCGGGTTCACGCCATTCTCCTGCCTCAGCCTCCCGAGTAGCTGGGACTACAGGCGCCCGCCACCACGCCCGGCTAATTTTTTGTATTTTTAGTAGAGACAGGGTTTCACCGTGTTAGCCAGGATGGTCTCGATCTTCTGACCTCGTGATCTGCCCACCTCAGCCTCCCAAAGTGCTGGGATTACAGGCGTGAGCCACCGCACCCGGTTGGAACTAACATGTTTTCTTAATTTATAGTGTGGAGACATCAAGTCTTCACTGATGGTTTTGCTAAGGTTTACTTAAATCTAAGAAAAGTTTTGTATTTAATTTTATCAGAATACTAAAAAATCCTTAATTGGTATACTAGTACAGTTTATCATTAGGCAACAAGCATAGTAATGTTCATTTTAGCATCAGTTAATCTACATTTTATCCATGTACCATGTTTTCATCCCCAGTGTTTAAAAGCCCATGGAAATGGTGCTATCAGGATAAGGAAAACTGTTTAAGTGAAAAGGAAATATAAACTTAAATATGCCAAACACGCAAAAAAACCCCAAAAAGATCAATTTAGCTAAGAAAATTAAACATTCATTTTCTCTGAGACTACAACCGTGCTCCTCTCTCAAGAAAAAAAAAGAAAACTATTAAGAAAAATAAGCAGTTTCACTGGTGAGGCCTCAATCTATAAATGTGGATAAAGTCGGTTTTATCTTAGAATTTTTAAGTTCTGCAATCATTTTGCTTCCATTATGCTTTGGTACTCAACAGAATATAGATAAGTAAGAAAAAGCTGCCTTGGTTCTATAAGAATTTTCTTCAGTGGGAGATCACATTTACTTTTTAATTGTATTTCTATCTGTAAGTTTTTCACCATTCTTGAGTGAAGGGCAATAGTAGTGTGGCTACTGAGATTGGATCAAGACAGGTTAAAAAAACAAAGATACTGATAAAAATAAATTGGAATCATATAAACTGCTGTTTCATATTTGGTCATTCAAAAAAATAAACAGTGAAAGAAAATACTATGCTAATTAAACTTGCATATTATTAGACAGCATATTTAAAATTCATTGAAATATTAAAAATAACAATATTATGTGTATCTTTTTATTTTGACTAGATATATAACCAATGGTTGTTATATAGACAAAAAGACAATAAGTGAGAATGTTCAGAAATTAGGGAAAGGGAGGTCATAAAAAGAATTCAATTTGGCTGGGCGTGGTGGCTCACGCCTGTTATCCCAGCACTTTGGGAGGCCGAGGCAGGTGGATCACCTGAGGTCAGGAGTTCAAGACAAACCTGGCCAGGATGGTGAAACCCCGTCTCTACTAAAAATACAAAAATTAGCTGGGCATGGTGGTGGGCACCTGTAATCCCAGCTGCTTGGGAGGCTGAGGCAGAGTATTGCTTGAACCCAGGATGTGGAGGTTGCAGTGAGCCGAGATCGCGCCACTGCACTCCAGCCTAGGCAACAGAGTGAGACTCCATCTCAAAAAAAAAAAAAAAAAGAAAAAAGAATTCAATTCACAACACTTATTGAGCATATACTATGTGTTAGACACTATTCTAGGCACTGGGTTTTCAAAGATGCCTAAAATACAAGGATTATCAAAGAGTTTACACTCTGCAGGGACAGATAACTATGGCATTAATCACAATAGTGCAAGGTACTTTTTAGCATTATTAACAAAGTACTATGAAAGCACAAAATAAATCATTTTCTTTAGCTGGGCTGGAGAAAGTTTTAGAGAAAAGATGACCCTAGAATTTGGCTTCGAAAGATGAAATAGGATTTTTTTTGGGGGGAGTTGGGGGGAAGATGGAGTCTTGCTCTGTTGCCCAGGCTGGAGTGCAGTGGTGTGATCTCGGCTCACTGCAACCTCCACCTCCCGGGTTCAAGCAATTCTCCTGCCTCAGCCTCCCGAGTAGCTGGGACTACAGGTGCATGCCACCACGCCCGGCTAACTTTTTGTATTTTAGTAGAGATGGGGTTTCACTGTGTTGCCCAGGCTGGTCTCGAA
Organism: Nomascus leucogenys; assembly: GCF_006542625.1. Lineage (NCBI taxonomy): Eukaryota > Metazoa > Chordata > Mammalia > Primates > Hylobatidae > Nomascus > Nomascus leucogenys. The sequence continues at coordinate 92,933,575 of NC_044395.1, read as the reverse complement.
CTCCTGAGCTCAGGCAACCCATCTGCCTTGGCCTATCAAGGTGCTAGGATTACAGGCATGAGCCACTGTGCTGGGCTGATGAAATGGGATTTAAGCATAAGGTTCCCATCTCCACCCTTCCCATTCCATCCTGTTGGCATTTCATTTAAAAAAGAACAGAACAATCGGCTGGGCGCGGTGGCTCATGCCTGTAATACCAGCACTTTGGGAGGCTGAGGTGGGCGGATCACGAGGTCAGGAGATCAAGACCATCCTGGCCAACATGGTGAAACCCCGTCTCTATTAAAAATACAAAAATTAGCAAGGCGTGGTGGCACGTGCCTGTAATCCCAGCTACTTGGGAGGCTGAGGCAGGAGAATTGCTTGAACCCAGGAGTCAGAGGTTGCAGTGAGCCAGGATCGCCACTGCACTCCAGCCTGGCGAGAGAACGAGACTCCATCTCAAAAAAAAAAGAATAGAACAATCATGGAGGCATGAAAGTCTATTTTCAAGGACCATGAATAGTCTGCTCTGAATTAAAAATGGGATGTGTGAAATGTGACATTGGAATATAGGTTGAGATCAGCTTTTGAAGACTTCCTTACTAGGAGATTAGAATTTAAGTAATGGGAAGCCATTGAAGGATTTAAAACAAATAAGTGACACAGGCAGATTGTGTTTTAGAAAAATAATTCTTGCAACAGTATGGAGGATGGCTGTGTGGAAAGAAATCAATAAAAAGAATGTTGTAATAATCTAATCATGAACCTATGAGTGTGTGAATTAGGACAGTACAACAATGAAGAGGGATAGATACAGGATGAATTTTGGAAGTAGACTTGGTATGGTTAGTGACATTTTATATATAATGGATATTGGGAGGGGAAAAGACATCAAATATTCTTAGGTTGGTATAACTCATAGAATGATAATATCATTAACTAGCTTAAGGAATGTAAAAGGAGAAGCAGATTTTGTGGATGAAAATAGTGAGTTTAATTTGAGAACTGTAGAATTTGTGGTGCTTTCAGGACATCTAGCTTGAAGTGCATACTATCCATTTGGAGATGTTAATCTACTCCTAGGAGAGAGGTTGGGGAGGAGATATAGATTTAAGATTTATTAGCATATAGGTGAAATAAGATAATCTGTGGAAAGAGTGGAACACTTGAAGGAAGAGTGCTTAAGAAGAAAGAACCTTGGGTTTCTTATCCCAGGAGCCAAGAAAAAAGAAGAAAGAACCTTGGGAAAAGCCAACATTTTGTGAGTGGTGTGTGTGTGTGAGAGAGAGAGAGAGAGAGGAGAGGGTGTGTGTGTGTGTGTGTGTGTGTGTGTGTGTGTGTGTGTGTGTGTTTGGGGGCAGGAGGGGAGAGGGAGCCAGTAAGAAAGGTAGGAGGATAAAGAGAGAGTACTAGCATGGAAGTCAAGAAAGGAAGCTGTTTCAAGAACAGAGTAGTCAACATGGTGAAATGCTACAGAGCTATTAAATGATGTGAGACTTGGAAAAAATCCTTTTGCTAATTTGCAGGTGATATTTGAGAAAACAGTAGAACAATGAGGGCAGAAATCAGGCTATTAAGGAGTGATGGGAGGTTAGAATTTGAAAGTAGCAAGTATAGACTTTATTTTAAGAAATGAGAAAGACAGGGCCAGGCTCGGTGGCTCATGCCTGTAATCCCAGCACTTTGGGAGGCCGAGGCGGGTGGATCACAAGGTCAGGGGTTCGAGACCAGCCTGGCCAACATAGTGAAACCCTGTCTGTACTAAAAACACAAAAATTAGCTGGTAATGGTGGAAGCCTGTAAGCCCAGCTGCTTGGGAGGCTGAGGCAGAAGACTCGCTTGAACCCAGGAGGCGGAGGTTGCAGTGAGCCAAGATCACACCACTGCACTCCAGCCTGGGCGACAGAGTGAGACTCCTTCTCAAAAAAAAAAAAGAAAGAAAGAAAAAGTGGGACAGACAGAGGAACTGGGTCAAGGAGGAAAAATATTAGGAATGTGAGTAGAGCATATTTGTAGGCTGACAAGAAGATGCTGATGTAGTGTGAGAGATTGAGAATAGACAGAAGAAAAGAGAAAATTCCTAGAATTAGGACTTAGGAAGACAGGAGAGGAAGGAATGAAGAACACCTGGAGAGTTTAGCCTTGGAAAAGAAATACCTTGCAGAGATAGATTTAAAGATGATTAAAAATATATGAAATGAACAAAGTAACATGAGTTTACATCTACTGGCCTCTATATAGGGCTTTATAGAGGAATATCAATTATAAAAATATTAGGAATAGTAATTATAGTATTTATAATAAGGAATATTACAAGCATTAGTGGAATTTGTGGTAGGATTTTTAAAATTGTTCAAGGGAAACTTTTATAAGAAACTTTTAAACTTTTATAAAACCATAAATATACTTTTCCATGACAAAAGGATATATTTCTCCTCAGTGGAACTTACCTTGTCTCATATTTGAGGCTTCTGTGAGAGTACTCCTTTCCCCCAAAATAAAGTTTATGAAATTTTATAGGGAGTGAAAGTCTAGTTATGTCTTATTATGTCTTATTTATGAATTTAATTTTTTGTTTTTTATGAATTTAAATAAATTTTTTTATGAGACCAAGAGGTAGCTTAATATTGTCATTAAGGACACAGTCCTCAGATTTAGCTTTGGAATTAAATCCTCACTGCCATTTTGTGTCTACTTGATCTGGGACAATTACTTAACTTCCGTGAGCCTCACATTTCTTACCTGTAAATTGGGCATAATAATACCTCACAGGGTTTTGATGAGTATGCAATTATGCTTATTAAGTAGTCAGCCCAATTCAATAAATGGTGGCTCTTAATATTAGTAATGACTTTGTGATTGTTTTGATTCTTTGACTATTTCCTGAAACTGTTGTTAATGAAATATTTTCAGACGAAACTTATTTATATACTTGATATACTTGTTTATTCTGGTTCCTTTTTTATAATAGGCTGAAGAACTTAATGGAGAAATTAATAAGATTAAAAATGAATTATCATCCCTTAAAGAAACTCATATTAAGTTACAAGAACATTATAACAAATTATGCAATCAAAAAACGTTTGAGAAAGACAAAAAGTTTCAGGTAAAATTTAAGTATGTTGTGGGGTACAAACTATCAAAGAAATTAAGGCTGTCACTATGATTTTTTTCCCTGTTTTATACATTAAGTTTCTCAACTTTAAAAAAATGAGTATATGCATGTGGTCTCTAATACATTTTTAGTTAATTTTTGTATACAGTATGACATAAGGATTGACGGTCATTTTTGTATATGAATTTCCAATTGTCCCAGCACAAATATTTGTTGAAAATACTATTTTCTCTCCCATTGTACCTTAGTACTTTCTTTGAAAATCAGTTGATCAAATATATGTGGGTCTATTTCTCGACTCTTTATTATGATCCATTGATGATATGTCTATACTTAAGCCAATACAACACAGTCTTTATTAATGTAGCTTTTAAAGAAGCTATAAAATGTAGCTAAGTCCTTCAATATTGTTCTTTTTCCAAAAAAGCTTTTTTCTATTCTAAGTCCTATATTTTCTTATCACTTTTAGAATCAGTGTCTCGATTTCTGTTTTAAAAGTGTGTGGGGTTTTATTTGGCATTGAGTCTTCCAGTCAATGAACATGGTATAGCTTCCATTTATTTGGATATTTTAAAATGTCTCTCAGAAATGTTTTGTAGTTTTTATCATATAGGTCTTGGAAATTTTAGGTTAAATTTATTCCTGGATATTTTATGTCTTGGGATCCTAATGTAAACAGTACCTAAAATTTTTATAATTGTTCATTGCTCATATATAGAAGTACATTTTTTCAAGACAAGGTCTTACTATGTTGTCCAGGCTGTACATGAACTCCTGGGCTCAAGTGATGCTCCCACCTCAGGCTCCTGAGTAGCTGGGATTACAGGGGTGAACTGCCATGCCCAGCTTAGAAGTACAATTGGTTTTTGTATATTGACCTCATTTTTAAATTAAGTTATTGTTATAATAGTTGTTTTCATTGAACTTTGTGGGTTTCTATAATATATGATCATGCTGTCTGCAAGTTTAAGACAGTTTTACTTTCTTTCTGAAAAGCTGTATGCTTTTTCTTTTTCTCAATTTATGCACTAGCTAGGACCCTCTAATCTAATGTTGAATAACAATTGTGAGTGGGCATGCTTGCCTTATTTCTATCTTAAATGGAGACTAGTCTTTCACCATTTCTTATCATTTTAGCTATATGTTTTTGTTTATACTCTTTATCAGTTTGAGAAAGTTTCCTTTCATATCTGGTTTGCTGAGCTTTTATCACAAATGAGTTTTTATCATGAATGGACATTAAATTTTGTCAAATGCTTTTTTCTGTGTCTATTAAGATGATTGGGTTTTTAAAAATTCTTTTCATATTAATTATATCAATTGATTTCCAGATGTTAATCTGCATTCCTGGGATAAACTTGAGTTGATCATAATATATTATCCTTATTATATATGGCTGGACTTAAATTGCTAGTGCTTTGTTAAGGATTTTGTATTGATGAGGAATGTAAGTTTTGTTTGTTTTTTCTTTGCAATATTTGAACTGGTTTTTGCGTCAAGAGTAATACTGGTCAAGTAAACTCAGTTGGAATATATTCCTTTCAATGTATAGAGTTGGTATGATTTCTTTATTGAATGTTTGGTCGAATTTACCAGTGGAGCTATGTAGACTTTCTTGGTGGGAATATTTTAAATAACAAATTCGGTATTTAAATTATTTACAGGGCTATTCAGATTCTCATTTCTTCTTATGTTGGTGTGCAGGAAAGAGTTAACATAGCACCCCTGTGAATGCTGTACTTAGAAAGACCTCCTAGTAAAGTTGGCCACTGGCTGATGCCTGGAAACTTGAATTTTGGGAGGATTCTCACCATTTCCTGACAAGAGTGGCTCACTGTACCTAAACTGTTAGTACAAACAATGTGGTTTGTTCTGAACAACTGCTTTCTTTCTGGGATTCTAGAATTTTGGCACATGCTACGTAGAGGGTACCTGCATGAACAGCAACCTCCCCCAAAATACTTTGGGCGCTGAGTCTCTAATGAGCTTCCCTGGTAGACAGCAATTCACATATGTTGTCACAATTCAATGCTGTAGGAGTTAAGCTTGTCTTATGTGACTCTACTAGAAGATGACCTTTGGAAGTCTGGTTTCCTCCAGACTGCAACTCGTGTGCCTTTTCCTTTACCTATTTTTCTTTGTATTATTTCTCTATAATAAATATTAGCCATGTGTATGGGTATATATTGAGTCCTATGAGTCCTCCTAATGAATCTGATTTGGGGTGTTGTGGGACCCCGAAAGAGCCAGTTGGAGTAATTTTTATCTTTCAAAGAACTTGTCCTTTTCATAAGTTGTCAAATTTATTGGCTAGGGTTGCTCATAATATTCTCTTATTATTATAGTCCTCTAGGATCAAATTGATGCCCCTCTGTCATTCTTGATATTCGTAATTTGTATCTTCTCTTTCTCGCTCTCTGTTTTTCTTGATCATTTAAGTTAGAAGTTTTCAGTTTTATTGATCTTTTCAAAGAACCAGGTTTTGGGCCAGGTGCAGTGGCTCACTTGGGAGGCTGAGGCAGGGGAATCCCTTGAACCTGGGAGGCAGAGATTGCAGTGAGCCGAGATCGTGCCACTGCACTCCAGCCTGGCAACAGAGTGAGACTCCATCTCAGGAAAAAAAATAACGAACAAAAAACAGGTTTTGGTTTCATTCATTTCTCTCCCATGTTTATTTATTTGCTATTTCATGGATTTTTGCTATTAATTTTCTTATTTCCTTTACTCTGCTTACTTTGGGTTTAATTTGGTTTTCTTCTAGCTGGCAGATTGAGGCTGCAGTAAGGTATGATTACACCACTACACTGCAGCCTGGGTGACAGAGCAAGATCCTGTCTCTCTTTCGATAGACATATAGGCAGGCAGGCAGATAGACAGACAGACATAGAGATATATAAATGGGGTTTTGCCATGCTGTCCATGCTCAAAAATTTTAAGATTTCTCTTGTGAGGTTTTCTCTGACCCGTGGATATGGGTATGAGTATGATCCACTGGAAATATGTTGTTAAATTGCCAAACATTTGAGAATTTTCCAAATATATTTCTGTTAGTGACTTCAAATTTAATTTAGTTGTGGTCAGGGAACATTCTAGGTAAGACTTTAATCCTTTTCAATGTACTAAGACTTATTTTTTGGCCAAGTATAGTGCCTATCTTGGTGAATATTTCATGTGCTGCTGAAGAGAATGTGTGTTCTGCTGTTGGTTCTGCTGCTGGTGGAAGGTTTATTTTTGTTGTTTGTTTTCTTTGAGACAGAGTCTCACTCTGTAGCCCAAGCTGGGGTGCAGTGGTGCCATCTTGCCTCACTGCAACCTCTGTCTCCGAGGCTCAAGCAATTCTCGTGCCTCTGCCTCTCGAGTAGCTGGGACTACAGGCCTGTGCCACCATGCCTGGCTAATTTTTCCTATTTTAATAGGAACATGCTTTTGCCATGTTGTCCAGGGTGGTCTCGAACTCCTGAGCTCAGGCAATCCACCCGCCTCAGCCTCCCAAAGTGCTGGGATTACAGGTGTGAGCCACCATGCCTGGCCAGTTGGTGGAATGTTTTATAAATGTCAATTAGGTCAAGTTGGTTGGTATTGTCCAAGTCTTCTCTATCCTTACAGATTGTGTGTGTGTGTGTATGTGTGTATACTTGTTCTATCAATTAGTGGGAGAAGAATGCTAAAATATTTCATTATAACTGTGAATTTATCTTTCTTTTTTCAGTTCTGTCAGTTTTTGCTTCACATTTATATGTGTGTGCATACGTTGTGTATACTTTACTAAAATATATATATATAGTTTAACTGAATGAAAATGAAAAAACTACGTATCATAATTTGTGGGATGGAACCAAAGCAGTGCTAAGAGGAAATGTTATAGCTTTAAGTGCTTATATTAGAAAAGAAGAAAGGTAAATAATCTATGTTTCAAGCTTAAGCAGCTAGAAGAAAACCAAATTAAACCCAAAGTAAGCAGAGTAAAGGAAATAAGAAAATTAAGAGCAAAAATCCATGAAATAGCAAATAAATAAACATGGGAGAGAAATGAATGAAACCAAAACCCGTTTTTTGTTTGTTATTTTGGGATTTACAATTTTTCTCTTCATTATGTTCATATCATTGTCCTTTAAATCCTTGAACATTTGTAATAGCTGTTTTAAAGTTCCTTTGCTAATTCTATTATCTTTGTCATTTCTGTATTTGTTTTTATTACGTTATAAATAGTGACATAACAGGTAACATTTTTCCTGCTTCTCTCCCTGTCTAGTAAATTTTTATTGTATTAGAACATTTTGAATTTTACATTGCTGATTGCTAGACTTTGCTATCTTTATTTCAAGAATGTTGAAGTTTCACAGGAGGTTAAGTTGCTGATAAGCTTCATCATTTTGAGGCTTATTTTTAAACTTACGGAAACATCTAGAATAGCCCTTAACTATACGGCTACTTCATACCTACTAGAAAGGCATGATCCTGCTGGGGTCTCTACAAAATGTCGCAGGTATTCAGTAAGTTCATTCCTCTCTGGCTTGTTGGAACTCAGAGTTTACCTAGACCTGTGGGAGCTCTGGAAATTGCTCAGCTTGTGGCTCCCCTGCAAGTCTTCATGGACTTTTACTCCTCACATGTCCAACTTAATATCCAGCAACAGATTAAACAGCAAATGTCTGGAGCTCTTTTTCTGGGGAGCTCTTTTTCTGGGTAGCTCCTTCATCTTCACTGCATTGCCTCACAAATTACAGCCAGTTTAGCCTCTCTAAATTCTGATGTTTGTCTTCCCAGCTCAGACCATCTTGCTTTGCAAGAGTGCCCCTTTCTTGTGCTATGGTGTAGAAAGTGTCTAGGCAGTAAGCCTGAGTAATCATAGGGTTCATCTCACTTTTTCCTCTTTCTCTCAGAGAACACAATTTTCCCTGTTTGTAGTTCATTGTCTAAAAACTGTTGTTTCATACACTATATCTAGTTTTCTAGTAATTTACAGTGAGAAGGCAAGTCAAGTACTCTAGTAAGGCTGGAAGTCTAAATTTTAAAGATCATACAATATACGTTCTAGGGAAGTATACTATTTTTAAAGAGCTCTGTAATTAGTCCTTAAAGCAGATATTTTTATTTTTGTATTATACTTTAATTTTTAGGGTACATGTGCACAACGTGCAGGTTTGTTACATATGTATACATGTGCCATGTTGGTGTGCTGCACCCATTAACTCGTCATTTAACATTAGGTGTATCTCCTAATGCTATCCCTCCCCCCTCCCCTCACCCCACAACAGGCCCTGGTGTGTGATGTTCCCCTTCCTGTGTCCATGTGTTCTCATTGTTCAATTTCCACCTATGAGTGAGAACATGTGGTGTTTGGTTTTTTGTCCTTGCAATAGTTTGCTGAGAATGATGGTTTCCAGCTTCATCCATGTCCCTACAAAGGATGTGAACTCATCCTTTTTTATGACTGCATAGTATTCCATGGTGTATATGTGCCACATTTTCTTAATCCAGTCTCTCATTGATGGACATTTTGGTTGGTTCCAAGTCTTTGCTATTGTGAATAGTGCCGCAATAAACATACGTGTGCATGTGTCTTTATAGCAGCATGCTTTATAATCCTTTGGGTATATACCCAGTAATGGGATGGCTGTGTCAAATGGTATTTCTAGTACTAGATCCCTGAGGAATTGCCACACTGACTTCCACTATGGTTGAACTAGTTTACAGTCCCACCAACAGTGTAAAAGTGTTCCTATTTCTCCACATCCTCTCCAGCACCTGTTGTTTCCTGACTTTTTAATGATCGCCATTCTAACTGGTGTAAGATGGTACCTCATTGTGATTTTGATTTGCATTTCTCTGATAGCCAGTGATGATGAGCATTTTTTCATGTGTCTGTTGGCTGCATAAATGTCTTCTTTTGAGAAGTGTCTGTTCATATCCTTCACCCACTTGTTGATGGGGTTGTTTGCTTTTTTCTTGTAAATTTGTTTGAGTTCATTATAGATTCTGGATATTAGCCCTTTTTCAGATGAGTAGATTGCAAAAATTTTCTCCCATTCTGTAGGTTGCCTGTTCACTCTGATGGTAGTTTCTTTTGCTGTGCAGAAGCTCTTTAGTTTAATTAGATCCCATTTATCAATTTTGGCTTTTGTTGCCATTGCTTTTGGTGTTTTAGACATGAAGTCTTTGCCCATGCCTATGTCCTGAATGGTATTGCCTAGGCTTTCTTCTAGAGTTTTTATGGTTTTAGCTCTAACATTTAAGTCTTTAATCCATCTTGAATTAATTTTTGTATAAGGTGTAAGGAAGGGATCCATTTTCAGCTTTCTACATGTGGCTAGCCAGTTTTCCCAGCACCATTTATTAAATAGGGAATCCTTTCCCCATTTCTTTTTGTCAGGTTTGTCAAAGATCAGATAGTTGTAGATATGCAGCATTATTTCTGAGGGCTCTGTTCTGTTCCATTGGTCTATATCTCTGTTTTGGTACCAGTACCATGCTGTTTTGGTTACTGTAGCCTTGTAGCATAGTTTGAAGTCAGGTAGCGTGATGCCTCCAGCTTTGTTCTTTTGGCTTAGGATTGACTTGGCAATGTGGGCTCTTTTTTGGTTCCATATGAACTTTAGTTTTTTTCCAATTCTGTGAAGAAAGTCATTGGTAGCTTCATGGGGATGGCATTGAATCTATAAATTACCTTGGGCAGTATGGCCATTTTCATGAGCATGGAATGTTCTTCCATTTGTTTGTATCCTCTTTTATTTCATTGAGCAGTGGTTTGTAGTTCTCCTTAAAGAGATCCTTCACATCCTTTGTAAGTTGGATTCCTAGGTATTTTATTCTCTTTGAAGCAATTGTGAATGGGAGTTCACTCATGATTTGGCTCTCTGTTTGTCTGTTATTGGTGGATAAGAATGCTTGTGATTTTTGCACATTGATTTTGTATCCTGAGACTTTGCTGAATTTGCCTATCAGCTTAAGGAGATTTTGGGCTGAGACGATGGGGTTTTCTAGATACACAATCATGTCATCTGCAGGGACAATTTGACTTCCTCTTTTCCTAATTGAATACCCTTTATTTCCTTCTCCTGCCTGATTGCCCTGGCCAGAACTTCCAACACTATGTTGAATAGGAGTGGTGAGAGAGGGCATCCCTGTCTTGTGCCAGTTTTCAAAGGGAATGCTTCCAGTTTTTGCCCATTCAGTATGATATTGGCTGTGGGTTTGACATAGATGGCTCTTATTAGTTTGAGATACGTCCCATCAATACCTAATTTACTGCGAGTTTTTAGCATGAAGAGTTGTTGAATTTTGTCAAAGGCCTTTTCTGCATCTATTGAGATAATCATGTGGTTTTTGTCGTTGGTTCTGTTTATATGCTGGATTACGTTTATTGATTTGCATATGTTGAACCAGCCTTGCATCCCAGGGATAAAGCCCACTTGATCACTGTACAAGCCAGAAGAGAGTGGGGGCCAATATTCAACATTCTTAAAGAATTTTCAACCCAGAATTTCATATCCAGCCAAACTAAGCTTCATAAGTGAAGGAGAAATAAAATACTTTACAGACAAGCAAATGCTAAGAGATTTTGTCACCACCAGGCCTGCCCTAAAAGAGCTCCTGAAGGAAGCACTAAACATGGGAAGGAACAACCAGTACCAGCCACTGCAAAAACATGCCAAATTGTAAAGACCATCGAGGCTAGGAAGAAACTGCATCAACTAAAGCAAAATAACCAGCTAACATCATAATGACAGGATCAAATTGACACATAACAATATTAACCTTAAATGTAAATGGGCTAAATGCTCCAATTAAAAGACACAGACTGGCAAATTGGATAAAGAGTCAAGACCCATTAGTGTGCCATATTCAGGAAACCCATCTCACATGCAGAGACACACATAGGTTCAAAATAAAGGGATGGAGGAAGATCTACCAAGCAAATGGAAAACAAAAAAAGGCAGGAGTTGCAATCCTAGTCTCTGATAAAACAGACTTTAAACCAACAAAGATCAAAAGAGACAAAGAAGGCCATTACATAATGGTAAAGGGATCAATTCAACATCACCTGTGTCCAAGTGTTCTCATTGTTCAATTCCCACATGAGTGAGAACATGCGGTGTTTGGTTTTCTGTCCTTGCGATAGTTTGCTCAGAATGATGGTTTCCGCCTTCATCCATGCCCCTACAAAGGACAAGCACTCCTGCTTTTTAATGGCTGCATAGTATTCCATGGTGTATATGTGCCACATTTTCTTAATCCAGTCTGTCATTGATGGACATTTGGGTTCGTTCCGAGTCTTTGCTATTGTGAATAGTGCCACAACAAACATACGTGTGCATGTGTCTTTATAGTAGCATGATTTATAATCCTTTGGGTATATACCTAGTAATGGAATCGCTGGGTCAAATGGTATTTCTAGTTCTAGATCCTTGAGGAATGGTAACTCTGTATTTAACTTTTTGAGGAACTGCTAAATAATTTTACTAAATAGTGGATATGTTTCTAAGTCCATAAAAATAGATCTACATCACAATTTCCATTGTGTGACTACGACGTGCCATAATTAGTCTATCCACTTCCCTATTGGGCATCCTTGTACAAATATCTTTGTGTATGTTTGTGACTATTTCTTTAGGATAAACTTCAAGAAATGGTATTGCTGGGTCAAAGAGCTTTCTCACTTATAATTTTTTTTTTTTTTTTTTGGAGATGGAGTCTTGCTCTCAGGCTGGAGTGTAACAGCACCATCTCAGCTTACTGCAACCTCCGCCTCCTGGGTTCAAGCAATTCTCCTGCCTCAGCCTCCCGGGTAGCTGGGACTACAGGCACGTGCCACCATGCCTGGCTAATTTTTTTTTTTTTTTTTTTGTATTTTAGTAGATACGGGGTTTCACCTTATTAGCCAGGATGGTCTCGATCTCCTGACCTTGTGATCCGCCCACCTCGGTCTCCCAAAATACTGGGATTACAGGCATGAGCACCCGGCCCTCTCACTTATAATTTTTGACACATATTGTCAGATTGCTTTCCGGAAAGGTTGTACCAGTTTATAGTCCTACCAACCATGTATGAGTACCTGTCTTCTCTAGCCTTCTTAATACTTTGTCAGTTGTACTTTGCATTTTTTGTTTTATTAAACATATTTTATATGTTTATCAGTTATATTCCTTTTGTTTTAGTTTATATATTCCCATTTGCAATTAAACATGCTTAAGTCCCTCCCATTTTAAAAAGTAAACAAACAACAAAAAAACTTTTTGATTTCACACCCATTTCTAAATACCCTAAGTAAAGTCTTCTTTGTAGAGCCAAGTTTCTTGAAAGATTGGTTTAAACTCATACTTTTTGCTTTCTTACTTCCAATTCATCCTTCAACATAGGGCAATCTGGGCTGGGCATGGTGGCTCATGCATGTAATTCCAGCACTTTTGGGGGCCAAGGCAGGTGAATTGCTTGAGTGCAGGAGTTCAAGACCAGTCTGGAGAACATAGTGAGACCCTTGTCTCTACAAAATTTTTTAAAAAATTAGCGGGCATGGCAGTGCACACTGGTGGTCCCAGCTACTAGGGAGGTAAGAGGAGCACTTGAACCTGGGAAGCTGAGACTACCGTGAGCCATGATCACACCAATGCACTCCAGTCTGGAGGACCGAGGGAGACCCTGTCACAAAACAAATAAACAAACAAAAACATAGGGCAGTCTGGCTTTGCCTCTCTGCTCCATAAAATGGATATTATGGCCGGGTGCGGTGGCTCATGCCTGTAATCTCAGCACTTTGAAAGCCCGAGGCAGGTGGATCATGAGGTCAGGAGTTCAAGAGCAGCCTGGCCAACATGGTGAAACCCTGTCTCTACTAAAAATACAAAAATCAGCCAGATGTGGTGGCACGCCTGTAATCCCAGCTACTCAGGAGGCTGAGGCAGGAGAATCGCTTGAAACCAGAAGGTAGAGTTTACAATGAGCTGAGATCGCACCACTGCACTCCATACTGGGTGAAAGAGCGAAACTCCATCTCAAAAAATAAAAATAAATTAAAAAATAAAATAAAATAAAATAGACATTACATCCAGTCCCTTTGGATATTACATTTTTCAGTCCCTTTGAAGCATTTGATACCACGTCTTTCTTGAATTATCTTTTCCTTTTCTTCTATTATATTTTGTTCATCTGATTTTTTTTCTTTACCTCTCAGGCCACTTTTTTTGTGGTGGTAAGAATGATAACTATTATAATAGTTATACCATTAATTGAGCACCTATGCACTATGTGTATTATATACATAATTTAATCTTTACAGCATTTCCCCCACCCTGCCCAAGTGAGCTGTGTCCTAGAGGTTCGTTCTTTCTTTTTTTTTTTCAATTTTATTTAAGTTCCAGGATACATGTGGAGAATGTGCAGGTTTGTTACATAGTTATACGTGTGCCATGGTGGTTTGCTGTACCTATCAACCCGTCACCTAGGTTTTAAGCCCCGCATGCATTAGCTATTTGTCCTGATGCTCTCCCTTCCCTTGCTGCCCTCAACCCGGACAGGCCCCAGTGTGTGTTGTTCCCCTTCCTGTGTCCATGTGTTCTCATTGTTCAACTCCCACTTATGAGTAAGAACATGCGGTATTTGGTTTTCTGTTCCTGTGTTAGTTTGCTGAGGATGATGGCTTCTAGTTTCATTTATGTCCTTGTAAAGGACATGATCTCATTCTTTTTTATGGCTGCATTGTATTACATGGTGTATATCTACCACATTTTCTTTATCCAGTCTATCATTGATGGACATTTGGATTGGTTCCGTGTCTTTGCTATTGCGAATAGTGCTGCAATAAACATACATGTGCATGTATCTTTATAATAGAATAACTTACATTCCTTTGTGTATATACCCAGTAATGGAATTGCTGAGTCAAATGGTATTTCTGGTTCTAGATCCTTTGCCCACTTTTTGATGGGATTGGTTTTTTCTTGTAAATTTGTTTAAGTTCCCTGCAAATTCTGGATATTAGCCCTTTGTCAGGTGGATAGATTGCAAAAATTTTCTCCCATTCTGTAGGTTGCCTGTTCGTTCTGATGATAGTTTCTTTTGCTGTGCAGAAGCTCTTTAGTTTAATTAGGTCCCATGGCTTTTGTTGCAGTTGCTTTTGGTGATTTCATCATAAAATCTTTGCCCATGCCTATGTCCTGAATGATATTGGGTAGGTTTTCTTCTAGGGTTTTTATGGTTTTGGGTTTTGCACTTAAGTATTTGATCTATCTTGAATTAATTTTTGTATAAGGTGTAAGGAAGGGGTCCAGTTTCAGTTTTCTGCATATGGCCAGCCATTTTTCCCAGCACCATTTATTAAACAGGGAATCTTTGCCCCATTGCTTGTTTTTGTCAGGTTTGTCGAAGATCAGATGGCTGTAGATGTGTGGTCTTATTTCTGAGCTCTCTATTCTGTTCCATTGTTCTGTATGTCTGTTTTGGTACCAATACCAAGTTGTTTTGGTTACTGTTGCTTTGTAGTATAGTTTGAAGTCAGGTAGCATGATGCCTCCAGCTTTGTTCTTTTTGCTTAGGATTGTCTTGGCTATACTGGCTCTTTTTTGGTTCCATATGCATTTTAAAGTAGTTTTTTCTAATTCTGTGAAGAAAGTCAGTGGTAGTTTGATGGGAATAGCATTGAATCTATAAATTACTTTGGGCAGTATAGCCATTTTCACTATATTGATTCTTTCTATCCATGAGGATGGGATGTTTTCCGATTTGTTTGTGTCCTCTCTTATTTGCTTGAGCAGTGGTTTGTAGTTCTTGAAGAGGTCCTTCACATCTCTTGTTAGCGATATTCCTAGGTATTTTATTATCTTTGTGGCAATTGTGAATGGGAGTTCATTCATGATTTGGCTCC